>NW_027328123.1:0-59479 GCF_047675955.1 Chlorocebus sabaeus | reverse complement strand
AAACCGGACCAGACAGGCCCTGAACGCCTAAAACTGGGCCACAAACCGGTTTTGATCGGTGCAAACCAGACCAGAACGGCTAAAACCGGTTTTGACCGACCTGAGCCGGTTTTGACAGGCGCAAACCAGACCAGACCGGCTCAAATCGGTTTTGACCGGGTCAACCGTTTTGACCTGCTCAAACCACACCAGACCGGCTGAAATCGGTTTTGACCGGATGAGACCATATTCAAACGAAGCAGAGTGGTCAAGACCAGCTAAAATCGGATCCAACCGGACCAGACCGTCACAGACCGCCTAAAACTGGGCCACAAACCAGTTTTCACCGGTGCAAACCAGACCAGACCAGCTCAAAACGGTTTTGACCGAACTGAGCCGGTTTTGACTGGCTCAAACAAGACCATACTGGTTCAAACCGGTTTTCACTGCCTCAATCCGGTATTGACCGGCTGAAACCGGTTTTGACCGGCTCAAACCACTCCAGACCGGGGGTAAAACCGGTTTTTACTGGCTTAAAGCGGTTTTGACCTGATTAGACCAGCTCAAACCAGACCAGACCAGTTCAATACGTTTTTGACCATCACAAACCTGTGTTGAACGGCTCAAATCGGTTTTGACCGGCTCAAACCACATCAGACCGGCTGAAACCGGTTTTGACCGTCTAAAACCGGGTTTGACCGGACGAGACCGGATCAAACCGAATCAGACCGGCCCAGACTGCTTAAAACTGGGCCACAAAACCGGTTTTGACCGGTTCAAACCAGGCCAGACCGGCTCAAACCGATTTTGATCGACCTGAGCTGGTTTAGACCGGCTCAAACAAGACCACACCGGTTCAAACCGGTTTTGACTGCCTCAATCTGGATTTCACCGTCTGAAACCGGTTTTCACGGCTCAAACCACTCCAGACCGGGTAAAACCGGTTTTCACTGGCTCAAACCGGTTTTGATCCGATTAGACCGGATCAAACCAAACCAGACCGGCTCAGAGAGGCTCGAATCGGTTTTGACTGGCTTCAACCAGACCAAACCCTCTCAAAAGAGACCAGACCGGCTCAAACCAGACAAACCCGCTCAAAAGAGACCGGACCGGCTCAAACCAGACCAGACCGGCTCAAACCTGTTTTGACCGGCTAAAACCGGGTTTGACAGATGAGACCAGATCAAACCATATCAGACCGCCCAGACTGCTTAAAACTGGGCCACAAACCGGTTTTGACCCGGCTCAAACCACACCAGACCGGCTGAAACCGGTTTTGACAGGCTAAAACCGGGTTTGACCAGATGAGACTGAATACAACCGAAACAGACCGGACCAGACCGGCTAATATCGGATCAAACCATACCGACCGGCCCAAACTGCCTAGAACTGGGCCACAAACCCGTTTTGAACGGTTCAAACCAGACCAGACCGGCTCCAACCGGTTTGACCTGCTCAAAGCGGTTTTGACCAGATCAAACGAGACTCTACCGGCCCAGATGAGCTGTAAGCGATCAAACAGTACCAGACCAGTCCAGACCGGCTGAAAGCGGGCCACAAAGCGGTTTTGACCGGCTGAAACCAGACCAGACCGGCTCAAACCGGTTTTGACCTGCTCAAAGCGGTTTTGACCGGATCAAACGAGACTCTACCGGCCCAGATGAGCTGTAAGCGGATCAAACAGTACCAGACCAGTCCAGACCAGCTGAAAGCGGGCCACAAAGCGGTTTTGACCGCTGAAACCAGACCAGACCGGCTCAAACCGGTTTTGACCAGCCTGAGCCGGTTGACAACGGTTCAAACAGACCAGAGCGGCTCTAACCAGACCAGAGCGGCTCAAACCAGTTTTTACCAGATGACACCGGATCAAACCGGACCAGACCGGCTCACACAGGTTCAAACCGGACCAGACAGGCCCAGACCGGCTGAAACCGGATCAAACCGGACCAGACCGGCCCAGACTGGCTAAAACCGGGCCAGACTGGCTCAAATTGGTTTTAACCAGCTCAAACCAGACAGACCGGTTCAAACCGGTTTTGAATGGCTCAATCTTGTTTTGACCGGCTCAAACCACTCCAGACCGGCTAAAAACCGGTTTTCACCGACTCAAAACGGTTTTGACCTGAATAGACCGGATGAAACCGGAACAGACCGGCTCAGACAGCTCGAATCGGTTTTGACTGGCTTCAACCAGACCAAACTGGCTCAAACAGGTTTTGACTGGCTCGAACCGGTTTTGACCATCTCAAACCAGAGAAGACCGACTCAAACCAGACCAGACCGGCCAAAACCGGTTTTGACCGCCTCAAACCGGTTTTGACCTGCTCAAACCACATCACACCGGCTGAAACCGGTTTGATTGGCTAAAACCGGTTTTGACCGGATGAAAATGGATCAAACCGGACCAGACTGGCTCACACCGGATCAAACTGGCCCATAGAGGCCCAGAACGGCTGAAACCGGATCAAACAGATGAGAGCGACACAGACCGGCTGAAAGCAGGCCTGACCGGCTCAAAGCTGTTTTGACCGGATCAAACCAGACTCAACCGGCACAGACAAGCTGAAACCGGATCAAACAGGACCAGACCAGTCCAGACCGGCAGAAAGCGGGCCACAAAGCGGTTTTGAGCGGCTGAAACCAGACCAGACCGGCTCAAACCGGTTTTGACCGGCCTGAGATGGTTTAGAACGGCTCAAACCAGACCAGACCGGTTCAAACCGGTTTTGACTGCCTCAATTGGGTTTGACCGCCTGAAACCAGTTTTGACCTGCTCAAACCACTCCAGACCAGGTAAAACCCGTTTTTACCGGCTTAAACCGGTTTTGACCTGATTAGACCAGCTCAAAACAGACCAGACCGGTTCAATCCGGTTTTGATCGTCACAAACCGGTTTTGAACGGCTCGAACCGGTTTTGACCGGCTCAAACCACACAAGACCGGCTAAAACCGGTTTTGACCGGCTAATATTGAGGTTTGACCAGATGAGACCGGATCAAACCGAATCAGACCAGCCCAGACAGGCTAAAATCGGATCAAACCATACCCGACCGGCCTAGACTGCCTAAAGCTGGGACACAAACCGGTTTGACCAGTTCAAACCAGATCAGACCGGCTCGAACCGGTTTTGACCGGCTCAAAGCGGTTTTGACCAGATCAAACCAGACTCTACCGGCCCAGATGAGCTGAAAGCGGGTCAAACAGGACCAGACCGGCCCAGACCGGCTGGAAGCGGGCCACAAAGCGGTTTTGACTGGCTGAAACCAGCCTAGATCGGCTCAAACCGTTTTTGACCAACCTGGACTGGTTTTGACCGGCTCAAACCAGACCAGACCAATTCAAACCGGTTTTGACTGCCTCAATTTGGTTTTGACCGTCTGAAACCGGTTTTGACCAGCTCAAACCACTCCAGACGGGTAAAACCCGTTTTTAACCGGCTTAAACCGGTTTTGACCTGATTAGACCAGCTCAAACCAGACCAGACCGGTTCAATCCGGTTTTGATCATCGCAAACCGGTTTTGAACGGCTCGAACCAGTTTTGACCGGCTCAAACCACACCAGGACCGGCTGAAACCGGTTTTGACCAGCTAAAACCGGGTTTCACTGGATGAGACCGGGTCAAACTGAATCAGACGGCCCAGACCGGCTAAAATTGGATCAAACCATACCCGACCAGCCCAGACTGCCTAAAACTGGGCCACAAACCGGTTTTGACCGGTTCAAACCAGGCCAGACCGGCTCAAACCGATTTTGATCGACCTGAGCCAGTTTTGACTGGCTCAATCAAGACCGACCGGTTCAAAGCGGTTTTGACTGGCTCAATCCGGTTTTGACCGGCTCAAACCACTCCAGACCGGCTAAAACCGGTTTTCACTGACTCAAACCGGTTTTGATCCGATTAGACTGGATCAAACAGGACCAGAGCGGTTCAGACAGGCTCGAATCGGTTTTGACTGGCTTCAACCAGACCAAACCGGCTCAAACCGGTTTGACCGGCTCAAACAAGACCAGACCGGCTCAAACCAGACCAGACCCGGCTCAAACCTGTTTTGACCGGGTCAAACCGGTTTTGAACTGCTTCAACCCACACCACACAGGCTGATACCGGTTTTTGACCGGCTAAAACCGGTTTTGACCGGATGAGACCGGATCAAACCGAATCAGACCAGCCCAAACCAGCTAAAATCGGATCAAACCGGACCAGACCGGCCCAGACCGCCTAAAACAGGGCCACAAACCGGTTTTTGACCGGTTCAAAACAGAACAGAGCGGCTCAAACAGGTTTTGACTGGCTCAAACTGATTTAGACCGCTCAAACCAGAGCAGACCGGCTCAAACCAGACCAGACCGGCTCCAACCGGTTTTGAACGGCACAAAGCGGTTTTGACCGGATCTAACTGGACTCGACCGTCCCAGACCAGCTGAAACCGGATCAAACCGGAGCAGACCGGCCCAGACTGGCTGAAACTGGGCCACAAACCGGCTTTGACCGGCTAAAACCAGACCAGATTGGCTCAAAACGTTTTTGACAGACCTGAGGCGGTTTTGACTGGCTCAAACCAGACAAGACCGGTTCAAACCGGTTTTGACTGCCTCAATTTGGTTTGGCTGCCTGAAACCGGTTTTGACCAGCTCAAACCACTCCAGACCGGGTAAAACCCGTTTTTTACTGTCTTAACCGGTTTTGACCTGATTAGACCAGCTCAAACCAGACCAGACCGGTTCAATCCGGTTTTGATCGTCACAAACCGGTTTGAACGGCTCGAACCAGTTTTGACCGGCTCAAACCACACCAGACCGGCTGAAACCGATTTTGGACCGGCTCAAACCGGATTTGACGGATGAGACCGGATCAAACCGAATCAGACTGGCCCAGACTGGCTAAAATCGGATCAAACCATACCCGACCGGCCCAGACTGCCTAAAACTGGGCCACAAACCGGTTTTGACCAGTTCAAACCAGGCCAGACCGGCTCGAACCGATTTTGATCGACCTGAGCCGGTTTTGGCCGGCTCAATCAAGGACCAGATCTGCTCAAACCGGTTTTGACCTGCCTGAGCTGGTTTATACCGGCTCAAACCAGACCAGACAGGCTCAATCCAGACCAGAGAGGCTCAAAACCGGTTTGACCGGATGACAACGAATCAAACCGGACCAGACTGGCTCACACCGGATCAAACTGGCTCAGACAGGCCCAGATCGACTGAAACCGGATCAAACCAGACGAGAGCGGCACAGACCAGCTAAAACCGTGCCAGAGCGGCTCAAACCGGTTTTGACTTTCTCAAACCAGAACAGACAGGTTCAAACCTGTTTTGACTGGCTCAATCCGGTTTTGACCGGCTCAAACCAGTTTTGACCAGCTCAAACCACTCCAGACTGGCTAAAACCGGTTTTCAACGGCCCAAATCCGTTTTGACCTGATTAGACCGGGTCAAACTGGTTTTGACCGACTCAAACCGGTTTTGACCTGCTCAACCACACCAGACCGGCTGAAACCGGTTTTGACCGGCTAAAACCGGTTTTGTCTGGATGAAACCAGATAAAACTGAATGAGACCGGCCCAGACCGGCTATAATCGGATCAAACAGGACCAGAACGGCCCAGACCACCTAAAACTGGGCCACAAACCGGTTTTGACCGGTGCAAACCAGACCAGACCGTCTCAAACCGGTTTGGACCGACCCGAGCAGGTTTTGACCGGGGCAAACCAGACCAGACCGGTTTCAAACAGGTTTTGACTGCCTCAATCCGGTTTGACCGGCTAAAACCGGTTTTGACCGGCTAATACGAGGTTTGACCAGATGAGACCGGATCAAACCGAATCAGACCAGCCCAGACAGGCAAAATCGGATCAAACCATACCCGACCGGCCTAGACTGCCTAAAGCTGGGACACAAACCGGTTTTGACCAGTGCAAACCAGATCAGACCGGCTCGAACCGTTTTTGACTGGCTCAAAGCGGTTTTGACCGCATCAAACCAGACTCTACCGGCCCAGATGAGCTGAAAGCGGGTCAAACAGGACCAGACCAGCCCAGACCGGCAGAAAGCGGGCCACAAAGCGGTTTTGACTGGCTGAAACCAGCCCAGACCGGCTGAAACCGGTTTTGACCGCTAAAACCGGGTTCACTGGATGAGACCGGGTCAAACAGGACCAGACCAGCCCAGACCGGCAGAAAGCGGGCCACAAAGCGGTTTTGACTGGCTGAAACCAGCCCAGAGCGGCCTGAAACCGGTTTTGACCGGCTAAAACCGGGTTTCACGGATGAGACCGGGGTCAAACTGAATCAGACCGGCCCCAGACCGGCTAAAATTGGATCAAACCATACCCGACCGGCCCAGATTGCCTAAAACTGCGCCACAAACCGGTTTTGACCGGTTCAAACCAGGCCAGACCGGCTCAAACCGATTTGATCGACCTGAGCAGTTTTGACCCGCTCAATCAAGACCAGACCGGTTCAAAGCGGTTTTGACTGGCTCAAATCCGGTTTTGACCGCTCAAACCACTCCAGACCGGCTAAAACCGGTTTTCAGTGACTCAAACCGGTTTTGATCCGATTAGACTGGATCAAACAGGACCAGACCGGTTCAGACAGGCTCGAATCGGTTTTTGACTGGCTTCAACCAGACCAAACCGGCTCAAACCGGTTTTGACTGGCTCAAACCAGACCAGACCGGCTCAAATCAGACCAGACCGGCTCAAACCAGTTTTGACCGGGTCAAACCGGTTTTGAACTGCTCAAACCACACCAGACAGGCTGAAACCGGTTTTGACCGGCTAAAACCGGTTTTGACCGGATGAGGCCGGATCAAACCGAATCAGACGGGCCGAGACAGGCTAAAATCGGATCAAACCGGACCAGACCGGCCCAGAATGCCTAAATCTGGCCACAAACCGGTTTTGACCGGTTCAAACCAGACCAGGACCAGCTCAAAGCGGTTTTGACCGACTCGAACTGGTTTTGAACAGCTCAAACCAGAGCAGACCGGCTCAAAAGAGGTCATACCGTTTTAAACCGGTTTTGACCGGCTCAAAGCGGTTTTGACCGGAACAAACCGGACTCGACCGGCCCAGACCAGCTGAAACCAGATCAAACCGGAGTAGACCGGCCCAGACCAGCTGAAACCGGGACACAAAACCGGTTTTGACCGGTTCAAACCAGGCCAGACCGGCTCAAACTGATTTTGATCGACCTGAGCCAGTTTTGACCGGCTCAAACAAGACCATAACGGTTCAAACCGGTTTTGACTGCCTCAATCCGGATTTGACCGGCTGGAATCGGTTTTGACCGGCTCAAACCACTCCAGACCGGGTAAAACCGGTTTTCACTGGCTCAAACCGGTTTTGATCCAATTATACCGGATCAAACAGGACCAGACCGGCTCAGAGAGGCTCGAATTGGTTTTGACTGGCTTCAACCAGACCAAACCAGCTCAAAACAGACCAGAGGGCTCAAACCAGACCAGACCGGCTCAAACCGGTTTTGACCAGCTCAAACCAGACCACACCGGCTCAAACCAGAACAGACGGGCTCAAACCGTTTTTTACCGGCTCAAACCTGTTTTGACCTGCTCAAACCACACCAGACCGGCTGAAACTGGTTTTGACCTGCTAAAACCGGTTTTGACCGGATGAGATCGGACAAACCGAATCAGACCGGCCCAGACCAGCCAAAATCGCATCAAATCGTACCAGAACGGCCCAGACCGCCTAAAACTGGGCCACAAACCGCTTTTGACCGGTGCAAACCAGACCAGACCGGCTCAAACCGGTTTTGACCGAACTGAGCCGGTTTTGAACGGCCCTAACCAGACCAGACCCGGTTCAAACCCGTTTTGACTCCCTCAATCCGGTTTGACTGGCTGAAACCGTTTTCACCGGATCAAACCACTACAGACCGGGTAAACTTGTTTTCAGCGGCTTAAACTGGTTTTGACCTGATTAGGACCAGCTCAAACCGGACCAGACCGGTTCAACGCGTTTTTTGACTGGCACAAACCGGTTTTGAACGGCTCGAACCGGTTTTGACCGGCTCAAAGCGGTTTGACCGACCTGAAATGGTTTTTCACCGGCTCGAACCGACCAGACCAGCTCAAACCGGTTTTGACCGGCTCAAACCACACCAGACCGTCTGAAACCGGTTTTGACCAGCTAAAACCGGGTTTGACCGGATGAGACTAGATCAAACCGAATCAGACTGGCCCAGACCGGCTACAATCCGATCAAACCGTACCTGACCACACCAGACTGACTAAAACTGGGCCACAAACCGGTTTGACCAGTTCAAACCAGACCAGACCTGCTCAAAGCGGTTTTGACCGCCTCGAAGTGGTTTGAAACGGCTCAAACCAGAGCAGACCGGCTCAAACCAGAGCAGACCGGCTCAAACCGGTTTTGACCGGGTCAAATCGTTTTGACCTGCTCAAACCACACCAGACCGGCTGAATCGGTTTTGACCGGATGAGACCATATTCAAACGAACAAGAGCGGTCAAGACCAGCTAAAATCGGATCCAACCATACCAGACCGTCACAGACCCCCTAAAACTGGGCCACAAACCGGTTTTGACCGGTGCAAACCAGACCAGAATGGCTCAAACCGGTTTTTGACCGAACTAAGCCGGTTTTGACTGGCTCAAACAAGACCATAACGGTTCAAACCGGTTTTTGATAGCCTCAATCCGGTTTTGACCAGCTGAAACCGGTTTTGACCGGCTCAAACCACTCCAGACCGGGTAATACCGGTTTTCACCGGCTTAAAGCGGTTTTGACCTGATTAGACCAGCTCAACCAGACCAGACCAGTTCAATAAGGTTTTCAACATCACAAACCGGTTTTGAACGGCTCAAATCGGTTTTGAACAGCTCAAACCGGTTTTGACCGGCTCAAACCACACCAGACCGGTGGAATCCGGTTTTGACCGTCTAAAACCGGGTTTGACCGGACGAGACCGGATCATACGGAATCAGACCGGCCCAGACCGGCTACAATCCGATCAAACCATACCCGACCGCCCCAGACTGCCTAAAACTGGGCCACAAACCGGTTTTCACTGGCTCAAACCGGTTTTGATCCGATTAGACCGGATCAAACCGGACCACACCGGCTCAGACAAGCTCGAATCAGTTTTGACTGGCTTCAACCAGACCAAACCGTCTCAAACCGGTTTGACCGCCCAAACCAGACCAGACCGGCTCAAACCTGTTTTGACCGGGTTCAAACCGGTTTTGAACTGCTCAAACCACACCAGACAGGCTGATACCAGTTTTGCCCGACTAAAACCGGTTTTGACCGGATGAGACCGGATCAAACCGAATCAGACCGGCCCAGACCGGCAAAAAATCGGATCAAACAGGTCCAGACCGGCCCAGACCGCCTAAAACTGGGCCACAAACCGGTTTTGACCGGTACAAACCAGACCAGACCGGCTCCAACCGGTTTTGACCTTCTCAAAGCGGTTTTGACCGATCAAACCGGACTCGACCGGCCCAGACCAGCTGAAACCAGATCAAACCGGAGCAGACTGGCCCAGACCGGCTGAAACCGGGACACAAACCGGTTTCGACCGGCTCCAACCAGACCAGACCTGCTCAAACCGGTTTTGAACAGCCTGAGCCGGTTTAGACCGGCTCAAACCAGAGCAGACCGGCTCAATCTGGACCAGAGTGGTTCAAACCGTTTTGACCGGATGACAACGGATCAAACCGGACCAGACTGGCTCACACGGATCAAACTGGCCCAGACAGGCCCAGACCGGCTGAAACCGGATCAAACCAGACGAGAGCAACACAGACCGGATAAAACCAGGCCTGAACGGCTCAAACCCGTTTTGACCGGCTCAAACCAGACCAGAAAGGTTCAAACCGGTTTTGACAGGCTCAATCCGGTTTTTGACCGGCTCAAACCGGTTTTGACCAGCTCAAACCACTCCAGACGCCTAAAACCGGTTTTCAACGGCCCAAACCGGTTTTGACCGGATTAGACCGGGTCAAACAGGAGCAGACTGGCTGAGATATGCTCGAGTTCGTTTCGACAGACTTCAACCATACCAAACCGGCTCAATCCGGTTTGACCAGCTTGAACCGGTATTGGCCACTGAAACCAGAGCAGACCGACTCAAACCAGACCAGACCGGCCAAAACCGGTTTGAGCTGTTCAAACCAGTTTTGACCTGCTCAAACCACCCCAGACAGGCTGGAAACCGCTTTTGATTGGCTAAAACCGGTTTTGACCGGATGAGACCAGATCATACCGAATCAGACCGGCCCAGACTGGCTAAAATCGGATCAAACCGGACCAGACTGGACCAGACCGCCAAAAACTGGGCCACAAACCGGTTTTGACCGGTGCAAACCAGACCAGACCGGCTCAAACCGGTTTTGACCATCCTGAGCAGGTTTTGACCGGCGGCAAACCAGACCAGACCGGTTGAAACCGGTTTTGACTGCCTCAATACGGTTTTGACCGGCTCAAACCAGACAGACCAGCTCAAACCAGACCAGAGCAGCTCAAACCTCTTTTGAACGGGGTCAAACCGGTTTTGAACTGCTCAAACCACACCAGACAGGCTGAAACCGGTTTTGACTGGCTAAAACCGGTTTTGACCGGATGAGACCGGATCAAACCGAATCAGACCGGCCCAGACCGGCAAAAATCCGATCAAACAGGACCAGACAAGCCCAGACCGCCTAAAACTGGGCCACAAACCGGTTTTGACCGGTACAAACCAGACCAGACCGGCTCCAACCGGTTTTGACCTTCTCAAAGCGGTTTTGACCGGATCTAACCAGACTCAACCGGCCCAGACCAGCTGAAACCAGATCAAACCGGAGCAGACTGGCCCAGACAGGCTGAAAACGGGACACAAACCGGTTTCGACCGGCTCCAACCAGACCAGACCTGCTCAAACCGGTTTTGAACAGCCTGAGCCGGTTTAGACCGGCTCAAACCAGAGCAGACCGGCTCAATCCGGACCAGAGTGGTTCAAACCGGTTTTGACCGGATGACAACGGATCAAACCGGACCAGACTGGCTCACACCGGATCAAACTGGCCCAGACAGGCCCAGACCGGCTGAAACCGGATCAAACCAGACGAGAGCAACACAGACCGGATAAAACCCGGCCTGACCAGCTCAAACCGGTTTTGACCGGCTCAAACGAGACCAGAAAGGTTCAAACCGGTTTTGACAGGCTCAATCCGGTTTTGACCGGCTCAAACCGGTTTTGACCAGCTCAAACCACTCCAGACCGCCTAAAACCGGTTTTCAACGGCCCAAACCGGTTTTGACCTGATTAGACCGGGTCAAACAGGAGCAGACTGGCTCAGATATGCTCGAGTTCGTTTCGACAGACTTCAACCATACCAAACCGGCTCAATCCGGTTTTGACCAGCTTGAACCGGTATTGGCCAACTGAAACCAGAGCAGACCGACTCAAACCAGACCAGACCGGCCAAAACCGGTTTTGACCGGCTCAAACCGGTTTTGACCTGCTCAAACCACACCAGACCGGCTGAAACCGCTTTTGATTGGCTAAAACCGGTTTTGACCGGATGAGACCAGATCATACCTAATCAGACCGGCCCAGACCGGCTAAAATCGTATCAAACCGGACCAGACTGGACCAGACCGCCAAAAACTGGGCCACAAACCAGTTTTGACCGGTGCAAACCAGACCAGACCGGCTCAAACCGGTTTTGACCGACCCGAGCAGGTTTTGACCGGGGCAAACCAGACCAGACCGGTTCAAACCGGTTTTGACTGCCTCAATCCGGTTTTGACCGGCTGAAACCGGTTTTGACCGGCTCAAACCACACCAGACCGGCTGAAACCGATTTTGACCAGCTAAAACCGGGTTTGACGAGATGAGACCAGATCAAACCGAATCAGACTGGCCCAGACTGGCTAAAATCGGATCAAACCATACCCGAACGGCCCAGACTGCCTAAAACTGGGCCACAAACCGGTTTTGACTGGCTGAAACCAGACCAGATCGGCTCATACCGTTTTTGACCGACCTGAGCCGGTTTTCCCCGGCTCAAACCAGACCAGACCGGTTGAAACCGGTTTTGACGGCCTCCATTTGGTTTTGACTGCCTGAAACCGGTTTTGACCAGCTCAAACCACTCCAGACCGGGTAAAACCCGTTTTCATCGGCTTAAACCGGTTTTGACCTGATTAGACCACCTCAAACCGGACCAGACCGGTTCAATGCGGTTTTGACTGGCACAAACTGGTTTTGAATAGCTCGAACTGGTTTTGACCGGCTCAAAGCGGTTTTGACCGACCTGAGCCGGTTTTCACCAGCTCAAACCAGACCAGACCGGCTCAAACCGGTTTTGACTCGTCTCAAACCACATCAGACCGGCTGAAACCGGTTTTGACTGGCTAAAACCTGGTTTGACCGGATGAGACCGGATCAAACCGAATCAGATCGGTCCAGACCAGCTAAAATCGGGTCAAACCATACCCGACTGGCCCAGACTGCCTAAAACTGGGCCACAAACCGGTTTTGACCTGTTCAAACCAGGCCAGACCGGCTCAAACCGATTTTGATCGACGTGAGCCGGTTTTGACCGGCTCAATCAAGACCAGACCGGTTCAAACCGGTTTTGACTGGCTCAATCCGGTTTTGACCAGCTCAAACCACTCCAGACGGGCTAAAACCGGTTTTCACTGGCTCAAACCGGTTTTGATCTGATTAGACCGGATCAAACCGGACCAGACCGGCTCAGACAGGCTCAAATCGGTTTTGACTGGCTTCAACCAGACCAAACCGGCTCAAACCGGTTTTGAACTGCTCACACCACACCAGACCGGCTGAAACCGGTTTTGACTGGCTAAAACCGGTTTTAACCGGATGAGACCAGATCAAGCTGAATCAGACAGGCCCAGACCGGCTAAAATCGCAGCAAACCGGAACAGACCGGCCCAGACCGCCTAAAACTGGGCCACAAACGGGTTTTGACCGGTGCAAACCAGACCAGACCGGCTCAAACCGGTTTTGACCGAACTGAGCCGGTTAGACTGGCCCAAACCAGACCAGACCGGTTCAAACCGGTTTTGACTGCCTCAATCCGGCTTTGACCGGCTGAAACCGGTTTTGACCGGCTCAAACCACTACAGACCGGGTAAAACCTGTTTTCAGCGGCTTAAACCGGTTTTGACCTGATTAGACCTGCTCAAACCGGACCAGACCGGTTCAATGCGGTTTTGACTGGCACAAACCGGTTTTGAACGGCTCAAACCGGTTTTGACCGACTCAAAGCGGTTTTGACCGACCTGAGCCGGTTTTCACCGGCTCAAACCAGACCATACCGGCTCAAACCGGTTTTGACCGGCTCAAACCACACCAGACCGGCTGAAACCAGTTTTGACGGGCTAAAACCGGGTTTGACCTGATGAGACCATTTCAAACCGAATCAGACTGGCCCAGACCCGCTACAATCTGATCAAACCATACCCGAGCGCCCCAGTCTGCCTGAAGCTGGGCCACAAACCGGTTTTGACCGGTTCAAGCCAGGCCAGACCGGCTCAAACCGATTTTGACCGACCTGAGGCGGTTTCCACCGGCTGAAACCAGACCAGACCGGCTCAAACCGGTTTTGACTGGCTCAATCCGGTTTTGACCGGCTCAAACCACTCCAGAGTGGCTAAAATCGGTTTTCACTAGCTCAAACCGGTTTTGATCTGATTAGACCGGATCAAACCGTACCAGACCGGCTCAGACAGGCTTGAATCGGTTTTGACTGGCTTCAACCTGACCAAACCGGCTCAAACCAGACCAGACCGGCTCAAACCTGTTTTGACCGGGTCAAACCGGTTTTGAACTGCTCAAACCACACCAGACAGGCTGAAACCGGTTTTGACCGGCTAAAACCGGTTTTGACCGGATGAGGCCAGATCAAACCGAATCAGACGGGCCGAGACTGGCTAAAATCGGATCAAACCGGACCAGAACGGCCCAGAATGCCTAAAACTGGGCCACAAACCGGTTTTGACCGGTTCAAACCAGACCAGACCGGCTCAAACCGGTTTTGACTGTCTCAATCAGGTTTTGACCGGCTCAAACCGGTTTTGACTGGATCAAACCAGACTCTACCGGCCCAGATGAGCTGAAAGCGGATCAAACAGGACCAGACCGGCCGAGACCGGCTGAAAGCGGGCCACAAAGCCGTTTTGACTGGCTGAAACCAGACCAGATAGGCTCAAACAGATTTTGACCGACCTGAGCAGGTTTTGACCGGCTCAAACCAGACCAGACCGGTTCAAACCAGTTTTGACAGCCTCAATTTGGTTTTGACCAGCTGAAACCGGTTTTGACCGGCTCAAACCACTCCAGTCCGGGTAAAACCGGTTTTGACCAGCTAAAAACGGGTTTCACTGGATGAGACCGGATCAAACCGAATCAGACTGGCCCAGACCGGCTACAATCCGATCAAACCGTACCCGACCGCCCCAGACTGCCTAAAGCTGGGCCACAAACCGGTTTTGACCGGTTCAAGCCAGGCCAGACCGGCTCAAACCGTTTTTGACCGACCTGAGCCAGTTTTGACTGCGTCAAACCAGACCAGACCGGTTCAAACCGTTTTTGACCGACCTGAGCCGGTTTTGACAGGCTCAAACCAGACCAGACCGGTTCAAACCGGTTTTGACTGCCTCAATTTGGTTTTGACCACCTGAAACCGGTTTTGACCAGCTCAAACCACTCCAGACCGGGTAAAACCTGTTTTTTCCTGCCTAAACCGGTTTTGACCTGATTAGACCAGCTCAACCAGCCCAGACCGGTTCAATCCGGTTTTGATCGTCACAAACCGGTTTTGAACTGCTCGAACCGGTTTTGACTGGCTCAAACCACACCAGACCAGCTGAAACCGGTTTTGACCAGCTAAAACCGGGTTTGACGGGATGAGACCGGATCAAACCGAATCAGACCGGCCCAGACCAGCTAAAATCGGATCAAACCAAACCCGACCGGCCCAGACTGCCTAAAACTGGGCCACAAACCGGTTTTGAGCTGTTCAAACCAGGCCAGACCGACTCAAACCGATTTTGATCAACCTGATCCGGTTTTGAATGGCTCAATCAAGACCAGACCGGTTCAAACCGGGTTTGACTGGCTCAATCCGGTTTTGACCGGCTCAAAAAACTCCAGACCGGCTAAAACCGGTTTTCACTGGCTCAAACCGGTTTTGATATGATTAGACCGGATCAAACCGGACCAGACCGGCTCAGACAGACTCGAATCGATTTTGACTGGCTTCAACCAGACCAAACCGGCTCAAATCGGTTTTGACCAGCTCAAACCAGACCAGACCGGCTCAAACCGGACCAGACCAGCTCAAACCTGTTTTGACCGGGTCAAACCGGTTTTGAACTGCTCAAACCACACCAGACAGGCTGAAACCGGTTTTGACCGGCCAAATCCGGGTTTGACCAGATGAGGCCGGATCAAACCGAATCAGACGGGCCAAGACCAGCTATAATCGGATCAAACTGGACCAGACAGGTCCAGAATGCCTAAAACTGGGCCACAAACCGGTTTTGACCGGTTCAAACCAGACCAGACTGGCTCAAAGCGGTTTTGGCTGGCTCGAAACTGTTTTGACCGGCTCAAACCACAGCAGAACGGCTAAAACCAGATCATACCGTTTCAAACCGGTTTTGACCAGCTAAAAGCGGTTTTGACCGGATCAAACCGGACTCGACTGACCCAGACCAGCTGAAACGAGATCAAACCGGAGCAGACCGGCCCAGACTGGCTGAATCCGGGACACAAACCGGTTTTGACTGGCTCAAACCAGACCAGAAGGGCTCAAACCGGTTTTGACCGACCTGAGCCGGTTTAGACCGGCTCAAACCAGACCAGACCAGCTCAATCCTGACCAGAGCGGTTCAAACCGGTTTTGACCGGATTACAACGGATCAAACCGGACCAGACTTGCTCACACCGGATCGAACTGTCCCAGACAGGCCCAGACCAGCTGAAACCGGATCAAAGCAGACGAGAGTGGCATAGAACGGCTAAAACAGGGCCAGACTGGCTCAAATCGGCTTTGACCGGCTCAAATCAGACCAGACAGGTTCAAACTGGTTTAGACTGGCTCAATCCGGTTTTGACCAGCTCAAACCGGTTTTGACCAGCTCAAACCACTCCAGACCGGCTAAAACCGGTTTTCAAAGGCCCAAACCGGTTTTGACCTGATTAGACCAGGTCAAACTGGACCAGACTGGCTCAGACAGGCTCGAATTGGCTTCGAATGACATCAACTCTCGCTAAGACTGTTCTTGTGGTATTTGCAAAGTGATATTTGGAAGCCCATAGAGGGCTATGGTGAAAAAGGAAATATCTTCTATTAAAAACTGGAAAGAAGCTTTCAGAGAAACTGCTTTGTGTTCTGTTAAATCATCTAACAGATTACAGCATTCCCTTCAAGAAGACTTTCGGAAAGTCTGTTCATGTGGAATTTGCAAAGTGATTTTTGGAAGCCCATGGAGGGCTAGGGGAAAAAGGAAATATCTTCCATTAAAAACTGGAAAGAAGCTTTCTGAGAAACTGCTTTGTCCTCTGTTAATTCATCTCACAGAGTTACAGCTTTTCGCTCAAGAAGCCTTTCGCGAAGACTGTTCTTGTGGAATTTGCGAAGTGATATTTGGAAGTCCATAGAGGGCTATGGTTAAAAAGGAAATATCTTCCGTTAAAAACTGGAAAGAAGCTTTCTGAGAAACTGATTTGTGTTCCGTTAATTCATCTCACAGAGTCACTGCTTTCACCTCAAGAAGCCTTTCGCTAAGACAGTTCGTGTGGAATTTTCATAGTGATATTTTCAAGCCCATAGAGCATTAAGGTGAAAAAGGAAATATCCTAATTAAAAACTGAAAAGAAGCATTCTGAGAAACTACTTTGTGTTCTGTTAATTGATCTCACAGAGTTACAGCTTTCCGCTGAAGAAGTCTTTCGCGAAGACTCATCTTGAGGAATTTGGAAAGTGATATTTGGAAGCCCATAGAGGGTTACGGTGAAAAAGGAAATATCTTCCGTTAAAAACTGGAAACCAGCTTTCTGAGAAATTTCTTTCTCTTCTGTTAATTCACCTCACAGAGTTTCTGCGTTCCTCTCAAGAAGCCTTTCGCTAAGACTCCTCTTGTGGAATTTTTAAAGTGATATTTGGAAGCCCATAGAGGGTTATGGTGAAAAAGGAAAATCTTCCCTTAAAAACTGGAAAGAAGCTTTCTGAGAAACTGCTTTGTGTTCTGTTAATTCATCTCACAGTTACTGCTTTCCTCTCAAGAAGCCTTTCGCTAAGATTCTTCTTGTGGAATTGGCAAAGTGATATTTGGAAGCCCATAGAGGTCTACGGTGAAAAAGGAAATATCTTCCGTTAAAAACTGTAAAGAAGCTTTCTGAGAAATTGCTTTGTGTTCTGTTAATTCATCTCACAGAGTCACTGTTTTCACCTCAAGAAGCCTTTCGCTAAGACTTTTCTTGTGTAATTTTCATAGTGATATTTTCAAGCCCATAGAGGGCTAAGGTGAAAAAGGTAATATCCTAAGATAAAAACTGAAAAGAAGCTTTCTGAGAAACTGCTTGGTGTTCTGTTAATTCATCTCACAGAGTTACAGCTTTCCCATCAGGAAGCCTTTCGCTAAGACTGTTTATGTGGAATTTGGAAAGTGATATTTATAAGCCCAAAGAGGCCTACGGTGAAAAAGGAAATATCTTCCGTTAAAAACTGGTAAGAAGCTTTCTGAGAAACTGCTTTGTGTTCTGTTATTTCTTCTCACAGAGTTACAGCTCTCCCCTCAAGAAGACTTTCACTAAGACTGTTCTTGTGGAATTTGGAAAGTGATATGTAGTAGCCCATAGAGGGCCATGGTGAAAAAGGAGATACCTTCCCTTAAAAACTGAAAAGAAGATTTCTGATAAACTGCTTTGTGTTCTGTTAACTCATCTCACAGCGTTACAGCTTTCCCCTCAAGAAGTCTTTCGCTAAGACTGTTCATGTGGAATTTGGAAAGTGATATTTAGTTGCCAATAGAGGGCTATGGTGATAAAGGAAATATCTTCCGTTAAAAAGTGGATAGAAGCTTTCTTAGAGACTGCTTTGTGTTCTGTTAATTCATCTCACAAAATTACAGCTTTCCCCTCATGAAGTCTGTGGCTAAGACTGTTCCTGTGGAATTTGCAAAGTGATATTTGGAAGCCCATAGAGGGCTATGGTGAAAAAGGACATATCTTCGGTTAAAAACTGGAGAGAAGCTTTCTGAGAAAGTGCTTTGTGTTCTGTTAATTCATCTCACAGATGTACAGCTTTACCCTCCAGGACCCTTTCGCTAAGACTGTTCTTGTGGAATTTGCAAAGTGATATTTTGAAGCCCATAGAGCTCTATGGTGGAAAAGGAAATATCCTAAGATAAAAACTGAAAAGAAGCTTTCTGAGAAACTGCTTTGTGTTGTGTTAATTCATCTCACAGTGTTACAGCTTTCCTCTCAAGTAGCCTTTCGCTAAAACAGTTTTTGTAGAATTTGCAAAGTGATATTTGGAAGCTCATAGAAGGCTATGGTGAAAAAGGAAATATCTTCCGTTAAAAACTGGAAAGAGGCATTCTGAGAAACTCCTTTGTGTTCTCTTAATTCAACTCACAGAGTTACACCTTTCCCCTCAAGAAGCCTTTCCTTAAGACAGTTTTTGTGGAAATTGGAAAGGAATACGTAGAAGCCCATAGAGGGCTATGGTGAAAAAAAAATATCCTAAGACAAAAACTGAAAAGAATCTTTCTTAGAAACTACATTGTGCTCTGTTAATTCATGTCACAGACTTAGAGCTTTCCATACAGAAGCCTTTCGCTAAGACTGTTCTTGTGGAATTTGCAAAGTGATATTTGGAAGCCCATAGTGTGCTATGGTGAAAAAGGAAATATCTTCCGTTAAAAATTGGAAAGAGGATTTCTGAGAAACTGGTTTGTGTTCTTTTAATTCATCTCACACAGTTACAGCTTTCCCCTCAAGAAGCCTTTCCCTAAGACTGTTCTTGTGGAATTTTCTAAGTGATATTTGGAAGCCCATAGAGGGCTATGGTTTAAAAGGAAGTATCTTACGTTGAAAAGGGGAAAGAGGCTTTCTGAGAAACTGCTTGGTGTTCTGTTAACTCATCTCACAGAGTTACAGCTTTAACCTCAAGAAGCCTCTCCGTAAGACAGTTCTTGTGGAATTTTCAAAGCGATATTTGGAAGCCCATAGATGGCTAAGGTGAAAAAGGAAATATCTTCCGTTAAAAACTGGAAAGAGGCTTTCTGAGAAACTCTTTTGTTTTCTGTTAATTCACCTCACAGACTTACAGCTTTTCCCTAAAGAAGCCTTTTGCTAGACTGTTCTTGTGGAATTTGCGAAGTGATATTTGTAAGTCCATAGAGGGCTCTGGTAAAAAAGGAAATATCTGTAGTTAAAAAATGGAAAGAGGCTTTCTGAGCAATTGCTTTGTGTTCTGTTAATTCAACACACAGAGCTTCAGCTTTCCCCTCAAGAATGCTTTCGCTATGACTGTTTTTGTCGAATTTGCAAAGTGATATTTGGAAGCCCATAGAGGGCAATGGTGAAAAAGGAAATATCCTAAGAAATAAACTGAAAAGAAGCTTTCTGAAAAACTACATTGTGTTCTGTTAATTCATTTCACAGACTTACAGCTTTCCCCTGAAGAAGCCTTTCGCTAAGACTGTTCTTCTGGAATTTGCAAAGTGATATTATGAAACCCCTAGAGGGCTATGGTGAAAAAGGAATTATCTTCCGTTAAATATTGGAAAGAGGCTTTCTGTCCAACTGCTTTGTGTTCTGAAAATTCAACTCACAGAGTTACAGCTTTCCCCTCAAGAAGCCTTTTGCTTAGACTGTTTTTGTGAAAATTGGAAAGTGATACTTAGAATACCATAGAGGGCTATGGTGAAAAAGGAAATATCCTAAGATAAAACTGAAAAGACACTTTATGAAAAACTACATTTTGTTCTGTTAATTCATCTCACAGACTTGCAGCTTTCCCCTCAAGAAGCCATTCGCTAAGACTGTTCTCGTTTAATTTGCAAAGTGATATTTGGAAGCTCATAGAGCGCTACGGTTAAAAAGGAAACATCTTCCGTTAAAAACTGGAAAGAAGCTTTCTGAGAAACTGCTTTGTGTTCTCTTAATTCATCTCACACAATTATAGCTTTCCCCTCAAGAAGCCTTTCGCTGAGACTGTTCCTGTGGAATTTGCAAAGTGATATTTGGAGGCCCATTGGGGTATGATGAAAAAGGAAATAACTTCCGATAAAAACTGGAAAGAGGCTTTCTGAGAAACTGCTTTGTGTTCTGGCAACTCATCTCACAGAGTTACCGCTTTCCCCTCAAGTAGCCTTTCGCTAAGACTGTTCTTGTGGAGTTTGCAAAGTGATATTTGGAAACCCATAGAGGGCTATGGTGAAAAGGAAATATCTTCCGTTAAAAACTGGAAAGAGGCTTTCTGAGAAACTTCTCTGTGTTCTGTTAATTCGTCTAACACAGTTACAGCTTTCCCCTCAAGAAGCCTTTCCCGAAGACAGTGCTTTTGGAATTTGCAATGTGATATTTGGAAGCCCGTGCAGGACTATGGTGAAAAAGGAAATATCTTCAGTAAAAACTGGAAAGAAGCTTTCTGAGAAACTGCTTTGTGTTCTGTTAATTCACCTCACAGAGTTACAGCTTTCCCCTCAAGAAGCCTCTCCCTAAGACTGTTCTTGTGGAATTTTCAAAGTGATATTTGAAAGCCCTAATAGGGCTATGGTGAAAAAGGAAATATCCTATATAAAACCTGAAAAGAAGCTTTCTGAGAAACTGTTTGTGTTCTGTTAATTCATCTCACAGAGTTACAACTTTCACCTAAAGAAGCCATTAATTAAGACTGTTCTTGTGGAATTTGCCAAGTGATATTTGGAAGCCCATAGAGGGTTATGGTGAAAAAGGAAATATCCTACAATTAAAACCGAAAAGAAACTTTCTCAGAAACTGCATTGTGTTCTATTAATTCATCGAACCGAGTTGTTGCTTTCCCCTCTAGTAGCCGATCACTAAGACTGTTCTTGTGGAATTTGCAAGGTGATATCTGGAAGCCCATAGAGGGATTTCGTGAAAATGGAAATATCTTCCGTTAAAAACTGGAAAGAGACTTTCTGAGAAACTGGTTTGTGTTCTGTTAATTCATCTCACAGAGTTACAGCTTTCCCCTCAAGAAGCCTTTCGATAAGACTGTTTTGTGGAATTTGCAAAGTGATATTTGGAAGCCCATAGAGGTGAGTGGTGCAAAAGGAAATATCCTAAGATAAAAACTGAAAAGAAGCTTTCTGAGAAACTGCTTTGTGTTCTGTTAATTTATTTCACAGAGTTACAGCTTTCCCCTCAAGATGCCTTTTGTTAAGCCGGTTCTTGTGGAATTTCCAAAGTGATATTTTGAAGCATATAGAGGGCTATGGTGAAAAAGGAAATATCTTCCGTTAAAACTGGAAAGAAGCTTTCTGAGATACTGCTTTGTGTTCTGTTAATTCACTTCACAGAGTTACAGTTTAGCCTCAAGAAGCCTTTTGCTACGTCTCTTCTTGTGGAATTTGTAAAGTGATATTTGGAAGCCCAAAGAGGGCTATGGTGAAAAAGGAAATATCTTCCGTTAAAAACCGGAAAGAAGCTTTCTGAGAAACTGTTTTGTGTCCTGTTAATTCATTTCACAGAGTTACAGCTTTCCCCTCAAGAAGCCTTTCGCTAAGAATGTTTTGTGGAATTTGTAAGGTGATATTTGGAAGCACATAGAGGGCTATGTTGAAAAAGGAAATATCTTCAGTTAAAAACTACAAAGAAACTTTCTGAGAAACTGCTTTGTGTTCTGTTAATTCAGCTCACAGAGTTACAGCTTTCCACTCAAGAAGCCTTTCGCTAAGACTGTTCTTCTGGAATTTGGAAAGTGATATGTAGAAGCCCATAGAGGGCTAGGGTGAAAAAGGAAACATCCTGAGATAAAAACTGAACAGAAGCTTTCTGAGAAATTGCTTTGTGTTCTGTTAATTCATCTCGCAGACTTACAACTTTCCCTTCAAGAAGTCTTTCGCTAAGACTGTTCTTGTGGAATTTGCAATGTGATATTTGGAAGCCCATGGAGGGCTATGGTGAAAAAGGACATATCTTCTGTTAAAAACACGGAAAAAGGTTTCTGATTACAGCTTTCCCCTCAGGAAGCCTTTCTCTAATACTGTTCTTGGGGAAATTGCACAGTGATATTTGAAAGCTCATAGACGTCTATGGTTAAAAATGAACCATCTTCTGTAAAAACTGGAAAGAAGCTTCCTGAGAAACTGCTTTGTGTTCTGTTAATTCATCTCACAGAGTTACAGCTTTCCCCTCAAGAAGCCTTTCGCTAAGACTGTTCTTGTGGAATTTGCAAAGTGATATTTGGAAGCCCGTAGAGAGCTATGGTGAAAAAGGAAATATCTTCCGTTCAAAACTGGAAAGAAGCTTTCTGAGAAACTGCTTTGTGTTCTGTTAGTACATCTCACAGAGTTAGAGCTTTCCCCTCAAGAAGCCTTTTGCTACGACTATTCTTGTGGAATTTGCAAAGTGATATTTGGAAGCCCATAGAAGTCTATGGAGAAAAAGGAAATATCCTGAGATAAAAACTGTAAAGAAGCTTTCTGAGAAACTGCTTTGTGTTCTGTTAATTCATCTCACAGAGTTACAGCTTTCCCCTCAAGAAGCCTTTCGCTAAGACTGCTCTTGTGGAATTTGCAAAGTGATATTTGGAAGCCCATAGAGGGCTTTGGTGGAAAAGGAAATAACTTCAGTTAAAAACTGGAAAGAAGCTTTCTGAGAAACTGCTTTGTCTTCTGTTAATTCATCTCACAGAGTTACAGCTTTCCCCTCAAGAAGCCTTTCGCTAAGACTGCTCTTGTGGAATTTGGAAAGTGATATTTGGAAGTCCTTAGAGGTCTATGGTGGAAAAGGAAAGATCCTAAAACAAAAACTGAAAAGAAACTTTCTGAGAAACTACTTTCTCTTCTGTTAATTCATCTCACAGACTTACAGCTTTCCCCTCAAGAAGCCTTTCTCTAAGAATTTTCTTGTGGAATTTGAAAGTGATGTTTGGAAGCCCATCGAGGGCTATGGTAAAAAAGGAAATATCTTCCGTTAAAAATTCTAAAGACGCTTTCTAAGAAACTGCTTTGTGTTCTGTAAATTCATCTCACAGAGTTACAGCATTCCCCTCAAGAAGCCTTTCGCTAATACTGTTCTTGTGGAATGTGCAAAGTGATATTTGGAAGCTCATAGAGGGCTATGGTGAAAAAGGAAATATCCTCCGTTAAAAACTGGAAAGAGGCTTTCTGACCAACTGCTTTGTGTTCTGATAATTCAACTGACAGAGTAACATCTTTCCCCTCTAGAAGACTTTCGCTTAGACTGTTTTTGTGGAAATTGGAAAGTGATACTTAGAATCCCACAGAGGGCTATGGTGAAAAAGGAAATATCCTAAGATAATACTGAAAAGAAGCTTTATGAAAAACTACATTGTGTTCTGTTAATTCATCTCACAGACTTACAGCTTTCCCCTCAAGAAGCCTTTCGCTAAGACTGTGCTCGTGGAATTTTCAAAGTGATATTTGGAAGCCCATAGAGGGCTACGGTTCAAAAGGAAACACCTTCCGTTAAAAACTGGAAAGAAGGTTTCTGAGAATCTGCTTTGTGTTCCGTTAATTCATCTCACAGACTTACAGCTTTCCCCTCAAGAAGCCTTACGCTAAGTCTGTTCTCGCGGAATTTGCAAAGTGATATTTGGAAGCCCATAGAGGGGTACGGTTAAAAAGGAAACATCTTCCGTTAAAAACTGGAAAGATGCTTTCTGAGAAACTGCTTTGTGTTCTGTTAATTCATCTCACACAGTTACAGCTTTCCCCTCAAGAAGCTTTTCGCTGAGACTGTTCTTGTGGAATTTGCAAAGTGATATTTGGAGGCCCATAGGCCGTATGGTGAAAAAGGAAATAACTTCTGATAAAAACTGGAAAGAGGCTTTCTGAGAAACTGCTCTGTGTTCTGTTAATTCGTCTCACACAGTTACAGCTTTCCCCTCAAGAAGCCTTTCCGTAAGACAGTTCTTTTGGAATTTGCAATGTGATATTTGGAAGCCCATGCAGGGCTATGGTGAAAAAGGAAATATCTTCAGTTAAAAACTGGAAAGAAACTTTCTGAGAAACTGCTTTGTGTTCTGTTAATTCATCTCACAGAATTACAGCTTTCCCTTCAAGAAGCCTCTCCCTAACACTGTTCTTGTGGAATTTTCAAAGTGATATTTGAAAGCCCTTAGAGGGCTATGGTGAAAAAGGAAATATCCTATATAAAACCTGAAAAGAAGCTTTCTGAGAACCTGCTTTGTGTTCTGTTAATTCATCTCACAGAGTTGCATCTTTCCCCTCAAGAAGTCGTTCATTAAAGCTGTTCTTGTGGAATTTGCAAAGTGATATTTGGAAGACCATAGAGGGCTAGGGTGAAAAAGGAAATATCCTACGAAAAAATCGAAAAGAAGCTTTCCGAGAAACGGCATGTGTTCTCTTAATTCATCTCACCGAGTTGTAGCTTTCCCCTCAAGAAGCGATCACTAAGACTGTTCTTGTGGAATTTGCAAGGTGATATCAGGAAGCTCATAGAAGGCTATGGTGAGAAAGGAAATACCTTCCATTAAAAACTGGAAAGAGGCTTTCTGAGAAACTGCTTTGTGTTCTGTTAATTCATCTCACAGAGTTACAGCTTTCCCCTCAAGAAGACTTTCGCTAAGACTGTTCTTGTGGAATTTGCAAAGTGATATTTGGAAGCCGATAGAGGTCTATGGTGCAAAAGGAAACATCCTAAGATAAAAAATCAAAAGAAGCTTTCTGGGAAACTGCTTTGTGTTCTGTAGATTCATTTCACAGAGTTACAGCTTTCTCCTCAAGAAGCCTTTTGCAAAGGCAATTCTTGTGGCATTTGCAAAGTGGTATTTGGAAGCCCATCAAGGGCTAGGGTGAAAAAGGAAATATCTTCAGTTAAAAACTGAAAAGGATCTTTTTGAGGAACTGCTTTGTGTTATGTTTATTCATCTCACAGAGTTACAGCTTTCCCCTCAAGAAGCCTTTCGCTAAGACTCTTCTTGTGGAATTTGAATGTGATATTTGGAAGCCCGTAGACGGCTTTGGTGAAAAACGAAACATCTTCCGTTAAAACCTGGAAAGAAGCTTTCTGAAAAACTGCTTTGTGTCCTGTTAATTCATTACACAGAGATACAGCTTTCCCCTCAAGAAGCCTTTCGCTAAGAATGCTTTGTGGAATTTGTAAGGTGATATTTGGAGGCCGATAGAGGGCTATGGTGAAAAAGGAAATATCTTCAGTTAAAAACTGAAAAAAAGATTTCTGAGAAAATGCTTTTTTTTCTGTTAATTCATCTCACAGAGTTACAGCTTACACCTCAAGAAGCCTTTCGCTAAGTCTGTTCTTGTGGAATTTAAAAAGTGATATTTGGAAGCCCATATGGGGCTTTGGTGGAAAAAAAAAATCTTCCGTTAAAAACTGGAAAGAAGCTTTCTGCGAAACTGCTTTGTGTTCTTTTAATTCATCTCCGAGAGTTGCAGCTTTCCCTACAAGAAGCCTTTCGCTAAGACTGTTCTTGTGCAATTTGGGAAGTGATATATAGAAGCCCATAGAGGGCTATGGTGAAAAAGGAAATATCTTAAGATAAAAACTGAAAAGAAGCTTTCTGAGAAACTACTTTGTGTTCTGTTAGTTCATCTAACATAGTTACAGCTTGCCCCTCAAGAAGCCGTTCACTAAGACTGTTCTTCTGAAATTTGCCTTGTGTTCTGTTAAATCATCTCTCAGAGTTACAGCTTTCCCCTCAAGAAGCCATTCACTTGGAATTTTCTTGTGAAATTTTAAAAGTGATATTTGGAAACCCATTGAAGGCTATGGTGAAAAAGGAAATATCTTCCTTTAATAACTATAAAGAAACTTTCTGAGAAACTGCCATATGTTCTGTTAATACATCTCACCGAGTTACAGCTTTCCCCTCAAGAAGCCTTTCGCTAAGTCTGTTCTTGCGGAATTTTCAAAGTGATATTCAGAAGCCCATAGAGGCCTATGGTGAAAAAGGAAATATCTTCCATTAAAAACTGGAAGGAAGATTTCTGAAAAACTCCTTTGTGTTTTGTTAATTCATCTCACAGAGTTACAGCTTTCCCATCCATAAGCCTTTCGCTAAGACTGTTCTTGTGGAATTTGGAAAGAGATATTTGGAAGTCCACAGAGGGCTATGGTGAAAAAGGAAACATAATAAAATAAAAACTGAAAAGAAGCTTTCTGAGAAACTGTTTTGTGTTATGTTAATTCATCTCACAGAGTTACAGCTTTTCTTTCAAGAAGGATTTCGCTAAGAGTGTTCTTTTGGAAATTGCCAAGTGATATTTGGAAGCCCTTATAGGGCTACGGTGAAAAACGAAATATCTTCAATTAAAAACTGGAAAGAAGCTTTCTGAGAAACTGCTTTGTGTTCTGTTAATTCATCTCACAGTGTTACAGCTTTCCCCTCAAGAAGCCTTTCCCTAAGACTGTTCTTGTGGAAATTGGAAGGTGATATTTAGAGGCCCAGAGAGGGCTATGGTGAAAAAGGAAATATCCTAATACAAAAACTGAAAAGTAGCTTTCTGAGAAACGGCTTTGTGTTCTGATAATTCATGTCACAACGTTACAGCTTTCCCCTCAAGAAGCCTTTCGCTAAGGCTGTTCTTGTGGAATTTACCAAGTGATATTTGGAAGCCCATAGTGGGCTATAGTTAAAAAGGAAATATCTTCCGTTAAAAAGTGGAAAGAAGCTTTCCGAGAAACTGCTTTGTGTTCTGTTAATTCATGTCACAGAGTTGCAGCTTTCCCCTCAAGAAGTCTTACGCTAAGTCTTTTCTTGTGGAATTTGCAAAGTGATATTTGGACGCCCCTAGAGGGCAATGGTGAAAAAGGAAATATCTTCAGTTAAAAACTGCAAAGAAGCTTTCTGAGAAACTCCTTTGTGTTCTCTTAAATCATCTCACAGAGTAACAGCTTTCCACTCAAGAAGTCTTTCGCTAAGACTGTTCCTGTGGAATTTGCAAAGTGATATTTAGAAGCCCATAGAGGTCTATGGTGAAGAGGAAATAGCCTAAGATAAAAACTAAAAATAAGCTTTCTGAGAAACTGATTTGTGTTCTGTTAATTTGTCTCACAGGGTGACAGCTTTCCCCTCAAGAAGCCTTTCGCTAAGACTGTTCTTGTGGTATTTAGAACGTGATATTAGAACTCCATAGAGGGTTTTGGTGAAAAATGAAATATCTTCTGTTAAAAACTGGAAAGATTCTTTCTGAGGAACTGCTTTTTGTTCTGTTAATTCAACTAACAGAGTTACAGCTTTCCCCTTTGCCAAGTGATATTTTGAAGCCCATAGAGGGCTACGTTGAAAAAGGAAATTCTTCAGTTAAAATCTGGAAAGAAGCTCTCCGAGAAACTGCTTTGTGTTCGGTTAATTCATCTCACAGAATTACAGCATTCACCTCAGGAAGCCTTTCGTTGAGACTGTTCTTGTGGGATTTGCAAAGTGATCTTTGGAAGCACATTGAGGGCTATGGTGAAAAAGGAAATATCTTCAGATAAAAACTGGAAAGAAGGTTTCTGAGAAACTGCTTTTGTTCTGTTAATTTATCTCACAGAGTTAGAGCTTTCCCCTCAAGAATCCTCTCGCTAAGATTGTTCTTGTGGAATTTGCAAAGTGATATTTGGAAGCCAATAGATGGCTATGGTGAAAAAGGTAATATCTTAATTTAAAAACTGGAAAGAAGCTTTCTGATCAACTGCTTTGTGTTCTGTTAATTCATCTCACAGAGTTACAGTTTTCCCCGCAAGAAGCCTTTCGCTGAGACTGTTTTTGTTGAATTTGCAAAGGGATATTTGGAAGCCCATAGAGGGCTATATTGAAAAAGGAAACATCTTCAGTAAAAAACTGGAAAGAAGCTTTCTGAGAAACTGCTTTGTGTTCTGTTAATTCATTTCACAGACTTACAGCATTAAGCTCAAGAACCCTTTCGCTAACACTGTTCTTGTGGAATTTGCAAAGTAATATTTGGAAGCCCATAGAGGGCTTTGGTAAAAAAGGAAATATCTTCCGTTTAAAACTGGAAAGAAGCTTTCTGAGAAACTGCTTTGTTTTCTGTTAATTCATCTCACAGAATTACAGCTTTACCCTCAAGAAGCCTTTCGCTAAGACAGTTGTTGTGGAATTTGAAAAGTCATACATGGAAGCCCATAGAGGGCTATGGTGAAAAAGGAAATATCTTCCCTTAAAAACTGGAAAGAAGCTTTCTGATTACAGCTTTCCCCTCAAGAAGCCTTTCGCTAAGACTCTTCTTTGGAATTTGCAAAGTGATATTTGGGAGCCCAGAGAGTGCTATGGTGAAAAAGGTAATATCCTAAGATAAAAACTGAAAAGAAGCTTTCTGAGAAACTACTTTGTGTTCTGTTAATTCATCTCACAGACTTACAGCTTTCCCCACAGGAAGCCTTTCGCTAAAACTGTTCTTGTGGAATTTGCAAAGTGATATTTAGAAGCCCATAGAGGGCTATGGTGAAAAAGGAAATATCTTCCGTTCAAAACTGGAAAGAAACTTTGTGAGAAACTGCTTTGTGTTCTGTTAATTCATCTCACAGAGTTACAGCTTTCCCCTCAAGAAGCCTTTGGCAAAGAGTGTTCTTGTGGAATTTGCAAGGTGATATTTGGTAGCCCAAAGAGGGCTCTGGTGAAAACGGAAATATCTTCCGTTAAAAACTTGAAAGAAACTTTGTGAGAAACTGCTTTGTGTTCTGTTAATTCATCTCACAGAGTTACAGCTTTCCCCTCAGGAAGCCTTCGCTAAGACTGTTCTTGTGGAATTTGCAAAGTGATATTTGGACGACCAAAGAGGGCTAGCGTGAAAAAGGAAATATCTTCAGTTATAAACTGGAAAGAAGCTCTCTGAGAAACTGCTCTGTGTTCTGTTAATTCATTTCACAGAGGTACAGCTTTCCCCTCAAGAAGCATTTCGCTAACACTGTTCTTGTGTAATTTGCAAAGTGATATTTGGAATCCCAAAGACGGCTTTGGTAAAAAAGGAAATATCTTCCGTTAAAAACTGGAAAGAAGCTTTCTGAGAAAATACTTTGTGTTCTGTTAATTCATCGCACAGAGTTACAGCTTTCCCCTCAAGAAGCCTTTCGCTAAGACTGTTCTTGTGGTATTTAGAACGTGATATTAGAATCCCATAGAGGGCTATGTTGAAAAAGGAAATATTATCCGTTAATAACTGGAAAGAAGCTTTCTGAGAAACTGCTTTGTGTTCATTTAATTCATCTCACAGAGTTACAGCTTTCCCTGCAAGAAGCCTTTCGCTAAGACTGTTCTTGTTCAATTTGGAAAGTGATATTTAGAAGCCCATAGAGGGCTATGGCGAAAAGGAAATATCTTCCTTTAAAAACTGGAAAGAAGCTTTCTGAGAAACTGCTTTGTGTTCTGTTAATTCATCTCACAGAGTTACAGCTTTCTCCTCAAGAAGCCTTTCGCTAAGGCTCTTCTTGTGGAATTTGCCAAGTGATATTTGGAAGCCCATAGAGGGCTATGCTGAAAAAGGAAATCTCTTTTATTAAAAATTGGAAAGAAGCTTTCTGAGAAACTGCTTTGTGCTCTGTTAATTGATCTCACAGAGTTACAGCTTTCCCCTCAAGAAGCCTTTTGCTAAGACTGTTCTTGTGGAATTTAGAAAGTGATATTTAGAAGACCATAGAGGACTATGGTGAAATAGGAAATATCTTTTGTTAAAAACTTGAAAGAAGCTTTCTGGGAAACTGCTTTGTGTTCTCTTAATTCATCTCACAGAGTTACAGCTTTCCCCCCAAAAAGCCTTTATCTAAGACTGTTCTTGTCGAATTTGTAAAGTGATATTTAGAAGCCCATAGTGGGCTGTGGTGAAAAAGGAAATATCTTCCATTAAAAACTGGAAAAACGCTTTCTGAGAAACGGCTTTGTGTTCTGTTATTTAATCTCACAGAGTTACATCTTTCCCCTCAAGAATCCTTTCGCTAAGACTGTTCTTGTGGAATTTAGAAAGTGATATTTAGAAGCCCATAGAGGGCTATGGTGAAAAAGGAAATAATTTACGTTAAAAACAGGAAAGAAGCTTTCTGAGAAACTGCTTTGTGTTCTCGTAATTCATCTCACAGAGTTACAGCTTTCACCTCAAGAAGCCTTTTGCTAAGACTGTTCTTGTGGAATTTGCAAAGTGATATTTGGAAGCCCATAGAGGGCTATAGTGAAAAAGGAAGGATCCTAACATAAAAACTGAAAAGAAGCTTTCTGAGAAACTGCTTTGTGTTCGGTTAATTCATCTCACAGAGTTACATCTTTCCCCTTAAGAAGCCGTTCACTGAGACTGTTCTTGTGAAAATTGGAAAGTGATATTAGGAAGCCCATAGAGTGCTATTGTGGAAAAGGAAATAGTTTCCGTTAAAAAACTGGAAAGAAGCTTTATGAGAAACTGACTTGTGTTCTGTTAATTCATCTCACAGAGTTACAGCTTTCCCCTCAAGAATCCTTTCGCTAAGGCTCTTCTTGGGGGATTTGCAAAGTGATATTTGGAAGCCCATAGAGGGCTATGGTGAAAAAGGAAATATCTTCAGTGAAAAACGGGAAAGAAACTTTCTGAGAGACTGCTTTGTGTTCTCTTTATTCATCACACTGTGTTAGACTTTTCCACTCAAGAAGCCTTTGGCAAAGACTGTTCTTTTGGAATTTGCAAAGTGATATTTGGAAGCCCATAATGTGCCATGGTGAAAAAGAAATTATCTTCAGTTAAAAACTGGAAAGAAGCTTTCTGAGAGACTGCTTTGTGTTGTGTTAATTCATCTCCCAAAGTTACAGCATTCCCCTCAAGAAGCCTTTGCTAAGACTGTTCTTGTCTAATTTGCAAAGTGTTATTTGGAAGCCCATAGAGGGCTATGGTGAAAAAGGAAATGTCTTAAGATAAAAACTGAAAAGAAGCTTTCAGAGAAACTGCTTTGTGTTCAGTTAATTCATCTCACAGAGTTACAGCTTTCCCCTCAAGAAGCCGTTCACTGAGACTGTTCTTGTGGAATTTGCAAAGTGATATTGGAAGCCCGTAGAGGGCTTTGACGAAAAAGGAAATATCCTAAGAAAAAAACTGAAAAGAAGCTTTCTGAGAAACTGCATTGTGTTCTCTTAGTTCATCTCACAGAGTTACAGCTTTCCCCTCAAGAAGCCTTTCGCAAAGACAGTTCTTATAGAATTAGCAAAGTGATATTGAGAAGCAAATAGAGGGCTATGTTGAAAAAGGAACTGTCTTCCGTTAAAAATTGGAAAGAAGCTTTCTGAGAAACTGCTTTGTGTTCTGTAATTCATCTCACAGAGTTATAGCTTTCACAGCAAGAAGCCTTTCAGTAAGACTGTTCTTATGGAATTTGCAAAGTGATATTTGGAAACCCGTAGAGGGTTATGGTGAAAAAGGAAATATCCTAAGATAGAAACTGAAAAGAAGCTTTCTGAGAAACTGCCTTGTGTTCTGTTAATTGATCTCACAGAGTTACAGCTTTCCCCTCAAGAAGCCTTTCGCTAAGGCTGTTCTTGTGGAATTTTCAAAGTGATATTTGGAAGCCTATAGAGGGCTATGGTAAAGATGGAAATATCTTCAGTTAAAAACTGGAAAGAAGCTTTCTGAGAAACTCCTTTGCGTTCTGTTAATTCATCTCTCAGAGTTGCAGCTTTGCCCTGGAGATGCCTTTCGCTAAGACTGCTCTTGTGAAATTTGCAAATTGATATTTAGAAGCCCTTAGAGGGCTATGGAAAAAGGAAATATCCTAAGATAAATACTGAAAAGAAGCTTTCTGTGAAACTGCTTTGTGTTCTGCTAATTCATCTCACAGAGTTACAACTTTCCCCTCAAGAGGCCTTTCGCTAAGACTGTTCTTGTGGAATTTGCAAAGTGATATTTGGGAGCCCATAGTGGGCTATGGTGAAAAACGAAACAACTTCAGTTAAAAAGTGGAAAGAAGCTTTCTGAGAAAATGCTTTGTGTTCTATTAATTCATCTCACAGAATATCGGCTCTCCCCTCAAGAAGCCTTTCCGTGAGACAGTTCTTGTGGAATTTACAAAGTGATATTTGGAAGCCCATAGAGGGCTATGGTAAAAAAGGAAATATCTTCATTTCAAAACTGGAAAGAAGATTTCTGACAAACTGCTTTGGGTTCTGTTAATACATCTCACAGAGTTGCAACATTCCCCTCAAGAAACCTTTTGCTAAGACTGTTCTTGTGTAATTTGCAAAGTGATATTTGGAAACCCATAAAGGGATATGGTGAAAAAGCAAATATCCTATGATAAAAACTGAAAAGAAGCTTTCTGAGAAACTGCTTTGTGTTCTGTTAATTCATCTCACAGAGTTATAGCTTTCCCATCAAGAAGCCTTTCGGTAAGAATCTTCTTGTGACATTTGCAAAGTGATATTTAGAAGCCCAGAGAGGGCTATGAAAAAAAGAAATATCCTAAGATAAAAACTGAAAGAAGCTCTGTGAGAAACTGGTTTGAGTTCTGTTAATTCATCTCACAGAGTTACAGCTTTCCCCTCAAGAAGCCTTTCGCTAAGACTGTTCTTGCGGAATTTGCAAAGCGATATTTGGAAGCCCATAGGGGGCTATGGTGAAAATCGAAACAACTTCAGTTAAAAACAGGAAAGAAGCTTTCTGAGAAACTGCTTTGTGTTCTGTTAATTCATCTCACAGTGTTACAGCATTCTCCTCCAGAAGCCTTTCTCTAAGGCTGTTCTTGTGGAATTTGCAAAGTGATATTTGGAAGCTGGTAGGCGTCTATGGTGAAAAAGGAAATATCTTCAATTAACTACTTGAAAGAAGCTTTCTGAGAAACTGCTTTGTGTTCTATTAATTCATCTCACAGAGTTACAGCTTTCCCGTCAAGAAACCTTTTCTAAGACTGTTTTTGTGGAATTTGCAAAGTGATATTCGGAGGCCCATAGAGGGCTATGGTGAAAATGGAGATATCCTAAGATAAAAACCGAAAAGAAGCTTTCTGAGAAACTGCTTAGTGTTCTGTTAATTCAACTCACAGAGTTACAGCTTCTTCCTCAGGAAGCCTTTCGCTAAGACTGTTCTTGTGATATGTGCAAAGTGATATTTGGAAGCCCATAGAGGGCTATGGTGCAAAACGAATTATACTAAGATAAAAATTGAAAAGAAGCTTTCTGAAACACTGCTTTGTTTTTTGTTAATTCATCTCACAGAGTTACAGCTTTCCCGACAAGAAGGCTTTCGCTAAGACAGTTCTTGTGGAATATGCAAAGTGATATATGGAAGCCGATAGTGGGCTATGGTAAAAAAGGAAATATCTTCTGTTAAAAACTGGAAAGAAACTTTCTGAAAAACTGCATTGTGTTCTCTTAATTCATCTCACAGAGTTATAGCTTTCCCCTCAAGAAGTCAGTCACTAAGACTGTTCCTGTGGAATTTGCAAGGTGATATTTCGAAGCCCTTATAGGGCTATTTTGAAAAAGGAAATATCTTACGTTAAAAACTGGAAAGAATCTTTCTGAGAAACTGCTTGATGCTCTGATAATTCATCTGACAGAGTTTCAGCTTTCCCCTCAAGAAGCAGTTCACTAAGACTGTTCCTGTGGAATTTTCAACGTGATATATGGAAGCCCATAGAGGGCTATGGTGAAAAAGGAAATATCCTAGGATAAAAACTAAAACGAAGCTTTCTGAGAAACAGCTTTGTGTTCTTTTAATTCAACTCGCAGACTTAAAGCTTTCTCTTCCAGAAGCGTTTCGCTAAGACTGTTCTTGTGGAATTTGCAATGTGATATTTAGAAGCCCATAGAGGGCTATGGTGAAAATGGAAATATCCTAAGATAAAAACCGAAAAGAAGCTTTCTGAGAAACTGCATTGTGTTCTCTTAATTCATCTCACAGTGTGATAGCTTTCCCCTCAAGAAGTCATTCACTAAGACTGTTCCTGTGGAATTTTCAAGGTGATATTTCGAAGCCCATATAGGGCTATTTTGAAAAAGGAAATATCTTCCGTTAAAAACTGGAAAAGAATCTTTCTGAGAAACTGCTGGATGCTCTGATAATTTATCTCACAGAGTCTCAGCTTTCCCCTCAAGAAGCCGTTCACTAAGACTGTTCCTGTGGAATTTTCAAAGTGATATATGGAAGCCCATACAGGGCTATGGTGAAAAAGGAAATACCCTAGGTTAAAAACTGAAAAGAAGCTTTCTGAGAAACAGCTTTGTGTTCTGTTAATTCAACTCACAGAGCTAAAGTTTTCTCTTCAAGAAGCGTTTCACTAAGACTGTTCTTGTGGAAATTGCAAAGTGATATTTCGAATCCCATAGAAGGCTATGGTGAAAATGGAAATAACCTAAGATAAAAACCAAAAAGAAGCTTTCTGAGAAACTGCTTTGTGATCTGTTAATTCATCTCCAGAGTTACAGTTTTCCCCTCAAGAAACCTTTCGCTAAGTCTGTTCTGGTGTAATTTTCAAAGTGGTATTTGGAAGCCCATAGGGGACTTCGGTGAAAAACGAAATTCCTTCTGTTACAAACTGGAAAGAAGCTTCCTGAGAAACTGCTTTGTGTTCTGTTAAATCATCTTACAGTGTTACAGTTTTCCCTTCATGAAGCCTTTCGCTAAGACTTTTCTTGTGGGATTTGCAAAGTGATATTTGGAAGTCCATAGAGGTCTATGGTGAAAAAGGAAATATCTTCCGTTAAAAACTGGAAAGAAACGTTCTGAGAGACTGCTTTGTTTTCCGTTAATTGATCAAACAGTGTTATAGCTTTCCCCTCAAGAAGCCTTTTGCAAAGACTGTTCTTGTAGAATTTGCAAAGTGATATTTTGAAGCAAGTAGAGGACTATGGTGAAAAAGGAAATATCTTCCGTTAAAAACTGGAAGGAAGATTTCTGAGAAACTGCTTTGTGTTCTGTTAATTCATCTCACAGAGTTATAGCTTTCCCATCAAGAAGCCTTTCGGTAAGACTGTTCTTGTGGAATTTGCAAAGTGATATTTGGAAACCCGTAGAGGGTTATGGTGAAAAAGGAAATATCCTAAGACAGAAACTGAAAAGAAGCTTTCTGAGAAACGGTTTTGTGTTCTGCTAATTGATCTCATGGATTTACACCTTTCCCCTCAAGAAGCCTTTCGCTAAGGCTGTTCTTGTGGAATTTGCAAAGTGATATTTGGAAGCCTATAGAGGGCTATGGTAAAGAAGGAAATATCTTCAGTTAAAAACTGGAAAGAAGCTTTCTGAGAAACTCCTTTGTGTTCTGTTAATTCATCTCACAGAGTTACAACTTTCCCCTGGATAATCCTTTCGCTAAGACAGCTCTTGTGAAATTTGCAAAGAGATATTTAGAAGCCCTTAGAGGGCTATGAAAAAAGGAAATATCCTAAGATAAAAATTGAAAAGAAGCTTTCTGAGAAACTGCTTTGTGTTCTGTTAATTCATCTCACAGAATTACAGCTTTCCCCTCAATAAGCCTTTCGCTAAGGCTGTTCTTGTGAAGTTTGCTAAGTGATATTTGGAAGCCCGTAGAGGGCAATGGTGAAAAAGGAAATATGCTAAGATAAAAACTGAAAAGAAGCTTTCTGAGAAACTGCTTTGCGTTCTGTTAATTGATCTCACAGAGTTACAGCTTTCCCTTCAAGAAGCTTTCCGCTAAGGCTGTTCTTGTGGAATTTGCAAAGTGATATTTGGAAGCCTATGGAGGGCTATGGTGAGAAAGGAAATACCTTCAGTTTAAAACTGGAAAGAAGCTTTCTGAGAAACTGCTTTGTGTTCTGTTAATTCATCTCACAGAGTTACAGCGTTCTCCTCAAGAAGCCTTTCACTAAGTCTGTTCTTGTGGAATTTGCAAAGTGATATTTGGAACCCAAAAAGGGCTATGGTGAAAAAGGAAATGTCCTAAGATAAAAACTGAAAAGAAGCTTTCTGAGAAACTGCTTTGTGTTCTGTTAATTCATCTCACACAGTTACAGCTTTCCCGACAAGAAGCCATTCACTGAGACTGCTCTTGTGGAATTTGCAAAGTGATATTGCAAACCGATAGAGGGTTATGGCGAAAAGGGAAATATCCTAAGATGAAAACCGAGAAGAAGCTTTCTCAGAAACTGCATTGTGTTCTCCTAATTCATCTCACAGAGTTTTAGCTTTCCCCTCAAGAAGTCATTCACTAAGACTGGTCCTGTGGAAATTGCAAGGTGATATTTCCAAGCCCTTATAGGGCTATTTTGAAAAAGGAAATATCTTCCGTTAAAAACTGGAAAGAATCTTTCTGAGAAACTGCTTGATGCTCTGTTAATTCATCTCACAGAGCTACAGCTTTCCCCTCAATATGCCGGTCACTAAGACTGTTCCTGTGGAATTTTCAAAGTGATATATGGAAGCCCATAGAAGGCTATGGTGAAAAAGGAAATATCTTCCGTTAAAAACTGGATAGAAGCTTTCTGAGAAACTGCTTTGTGTTCTGTTAATTCATCTCACAGAGTTACAGCTTTCCCCTCTAGAAGCCTTTCGCTAAGAGTGTTCTTGTGGAATTTGCAAGGGGATATTTGGAAGACCTTAGAAGGCTGTGGTGAAAAAGGAAATATCCTAAGATAAAAACTGAAAAGAAGCTTTCTGAGAAACTGCTTTGTGTTCTGATAATTCATCTCACAGAGTTACAGTTTCCCCTCAAGAAGACTTTCGCTAAGACTGTTCTTGTGGAATTTGCTAAGTGATAATTGGAAGCCCAAAGAGGGCTATGGTGAAAAAGGAAATACCTTCCGTTAAAAATTGGAAAGAAGCTTTCTGAGAAACTGCTTTGTGTTCTGTTAAGTCATCTCACAGAGATACAGCTTTCCCTTCAAGAAGACTTTCGCTAAAACTGTTCTTGTGGAATTTGCAAAGTGGTATTTGGAAGGCCATAGATGGCTATGGTGAAAAAGGAAATATCCTCTGTTAAAAAGTGGAAAGAAGCTTTCTCAGAATCTGTTTTGTGTTCTGTTATTTCATCTCACAGAGTTAGCGCTTTCCCCTCAAGAAGCCTTTCGCTAAGACTGTTCTTTTGGAATTTGCAAAGTGATATTTGGAGCCCATAGAGGGCTATGGTGAAAAAGGTAATATCTTCAGTTAAAAAGTGGAAAGAAGCTTTCTGAGAAACTGCTTTGTGTTCTGTTAATTCATCTCACAGAGTTACAGCTTTCCCCCAAGAAGCCTTTCCGTAGGACTGTTCTTGTGGAATTTGCGAAGTGATATTTGGAAGCCCACAGAGGTCTACCGTGAAAAAGAAAATATCTTCCGTTAAAAACTGGGAAGAAGCTTTCTGAGAAACTGCTTTGCGTTCTGTTAATTTATCTCAAGGAGATACAGCTTTCCCCTCAAGAAGCCTTTCGCTAAGACTGTTCTTGTGCTATTTTCAAGGTGATATTTGGAAGCCAGAAGAGGGCTCTGGTGAAATAGGAAATATCTTCATTTAAAAAGTGGAAATAAGCTTTCTAAGAAACTGTTTGTGTTCTGTGAATTCATCTCACAAAGTTACAGATTTCCCTTCAAAAAGCCTTTCACTAAGACTGTTCTTGTGGAATTTTCAAAGTGATGTTTCGAAGCCCATAGAAGGCTATGGTGAAAACGGAAATGTCCTAAGATAAAAACTGAAAAGAAGCTTTCTGAGAAACTGCTTTTTGTTCTGTTAATTCACCTCACAGAGTTACAGCTTTCCCCTCAATAAGCCTTTCGCTAAGGCTGTCCTTGTGGAATTTGCAAAGTGATTTTTGGAAGCCGATAGAGGGCTATGGTGAAAGAAGAAATATCTTCTCTTAAAAACTGGAAAGAAGCTTTCTTAGAAACTGCTTTGTGTTCTGTTAATTTATCTTACAGACTTAAACCTTTCCCCCTCAAGAAGCCTTTCTGTAAGGCTGTTCTTGTGTAATTTGCAAAGTGATATTTGGAAGCCCATAGAGGGCTACGGTGAAAAAGGAAATATCTTCAGTTCAAAACTGGAAAGAAGATTTCTGAAAAACTGCTTTGTGTTCTGTTAATTCACCTCACAGTGTTACAACATTCCCCTCAAGACGCCTTTCGCGAAGACTGTTCTTGTGGAATTTGCAAAGTGATATTTGGACGCCCATAGAGGGCTATGGTGAAAAAGGAAATATCCTCAGTTAAAAACTGGAAAGAAGATTTCTGAGAAACTGCTTTGTGTTCTGTTAATTCATCTCACTGATTTAGAGCTTTCCCCTCAAGAAGACTTTCGCTAAGGCTGTTTTTGTGGAATTGGCAAAGGGATATTTGGAAGCCCATAGAGGGCTATGGTGAAAAAGGAAATACCTTATGTTCAAACCTGGAGAGAAGCTTTCTGAGAAACTGTTCTGTGTTCTGTTAATTCATCTCACAGAGTTACATCTTTCCCTTCAAGACGCCTTTCGCTAAGGCTGTTCTTGTGGAATTGGCAAAGGGATATTTAGAAGGCCATAGAGGGCTATGGTGAAAAAGGAAATATCTTCCGTTCAAAACTGGAAAGAAGCTTTCTGAGAAACTGCTCTGTGTTCTGTTAATTCATCTCACAAAGTTACATCTTTCCCTTCAAGAAGCCTTTCGCTAAGGCTGTTCTTGTGGAATTGGAAAAGGGATATTTGGAAGCCCATATAGGGCTATGGTGAAAAAGGAAATATCTTCCGTTCAAAACTGGAAAGAAGCTTTCTGAGAAACTGCTCTGTGTTCTGTTAATTCATCTCACAGAGTTACATCTTTCCCTTCAAGGAGCCTTTCGCTAAGGCTGTTCTTGTGGAATTGGCAAAGGGATATTTGGAAGCCCATAGAGGGCTATGGTGAAAAAGGAAATATCTTCCGTTCAAAACTGGAAAGAAGCTTTCTGAGAAACTGCTCTGTGTTCTGTTAATTCATCTCACAGAGTTACAGCTTTCCCCTCCAGAAGTCTTTGGCTAAGACTATTCTTGTGGAATTTGCAAAATTTGCAAAGTGATATTTTGAAGCCCTTAGAGGGCTATGGTGAAAAAGGAAATACCCTAAGATAAAAACTGAAAAGAAGCTTTCTGAGCAACTGCTTTGTTTTCTGTTAAATCAACTCACAGAGTTACAGCTTTCCCCTCAAGAAGCCTGTCGCTAAGGCTGTTTTTGTGGAGTTTGCAAAGTGATATTTGGAAGCCCATAGATGGCTATGGTGAAAATGGAAATATCCTAAGATAAAAATAGAAAAGAAGCTTTCTGAGAAACTGCCTTGTGTTCTGTTAGTTCATCTCACAGATTTACAGCTTTACCCTCAAGAAACCGTTCACTAAGACTGTTCTTGTGAAATTTGCAAAGTGATATTGGAAGCCCGTAGAGGGCTATGGTGAAAAAGGAAATAACTTCAGTTTAAAACTGGAAAGAATCTTTCTGAGAAACTACTTTGTGTTCTCTTAATTCAACTCACAGAGTTACAGCTTTCCCTTCAATAAGCCTTTCGCTAAGACAGTTCTTGTGGAATTTGCAAAGTGATATTTGGAGCCCTTAGAAGGCGATGGTGAAAAAGGAAATATCCTAATATAAAAACTGAACAGAAGCTTTCTGAGAAACTGCTTTGTATACTGTTAATTCATATCACAGATTTACAGCTTGTCCCTGCAGAAGCCTTTCACTAAGACTGTTCTTGTGGAATTTGCAAAGAGAAATTTCAAAGCCTATAGAGGGCTATGGTGAAAAAGGGAATATCTTCCGTTAAAAACCGAAAAGAAGCTTTCTGAGAAACTGCTTTGTGTTCTGTTAATTCAACTCACAGAGTTACAGCTTTCCCCTCAACAAACCTTTCGCTAAGACTGTTCTTTTGGAATTTGCAAAGTGATATTTGGAAGCCCATAGAGGGCTAAGCTGAAAAAGGAAATATCTTCCATTAAAAACTGGAAAGAAGATTTCTGAGAATCTGCTTTGTGTTCTGTTAATGCATCTCACAGAGGTACAGCTCTCCCATCCAGAAACCTTTCGCTAACACTGTTCTTGTGGAATTTGCAAAGTGATATTTGGAAGCAAAGAGAGATCTATGGTGAAAAAGGAAATATCCTAAGATAAAAACTGAAAAGAAGTTTTCTGAGAAACAGCTTTGTGTTCTGTTAATTCATCTCACAGTGGTACAGCTCTCCCCTCCAGAAGCTTTTCGCTAAGACTGTTCTTGTGGAATTTGCAAAGTGATATTTGGAAGCCCAGAGAGGGCTATGGTGGAAAAGGAAATATCTTCAGTTAAAAACTGGAAAGAAGGTTTCTGAGAAACTACCGTGTGTTCTGTTAATACATCTCACCGAGTTACAGCTTTCCCCATCAAGAAGCCTTTCTGTAAGACTGTTCTTGTGGAATTTGGAAAGTGAAATTTGGAAGCCCATTGAGGGCTATGATGAAAAAGGAAATTTCTTCCGTTAAAAACCAAAAAGAAGCTTTCTGAGAAACTGCTTTGTGTTTTGTTAGTTCATCTCACAGAATTGCAGCTTTGCTCTCCAGAAGCGTTTCGCTAAGACTGTTCTTGTGGAATTTGCAAAGTGATCTTAGAAGCCCGTAGAAGGCTATGGTGAAAAAGGAAATATCTTCCATTAAAAACAGGGAAGAAGCTTTCTGAGAGACTTCTTTGTGTTCTGTTAATTCCTCTCACAGACTACAGGTTTCACTTCAAGAAGCCTTTCCTTAAGACTGTTCTTGAGGAATTTGCAAAGTGATATTTGGAAGCTCCTAGAACGCTATGGTGGAAAAGGAAGTATCCTAAGATAAAAAGTGAAAAGATGCTTTCTGAAAAACTGCATTGTGTTTTCTTAATTGATATCACGGAGTTATAGATTTCCCCTCCAGAAGCCTTTCGCAAAGATTGTTCTTGTGGAATTTGCAACGTGATATTTGGAAGCCCGCAGAGTGCTATGGTGAAAAAGGAAATATCTTCCGTTAAAAACTGGAAAGAAGATTTCTGAGAAACTCCTTTGTGTTCTGCTAATACATCTCACAAAGTTACAGCTTTCCCCTCAAGAAGCAGATCACTAAGACTGTTCTTGTGGAATTTGCAACGTGATATTTGGAAGCCCGCAGAGGGCTATGGTGAAAAAGGAACTATCTTCTCTTAAAAACCGGAAATAAGCTTTCTGAGAGACCGCCATGTGTTCTCTTAATGCACCTCACCGAGTTACAGCTTTCCCCTCAAGAAGACATTCGCTAGGACTCTTCTTGTGGGATTTGCAAAGTGATATTTGGAAGTCCATAGAGGGCTATGGTGAAAAAGGAAATTTCTTCCGTTTAAAACTGGAAAGAAGATTTCTGAGAAATTGCTATTTGTTCTGTTAATTCATCTCACAGAGTTACAGCTTCACCTCCAGAAGCCTTTCGCTAAGACTGTTCTTGTGGAATTTGCAGAGTCATATTTGGAAGCCAATAGAAGTCTATTTTGAAAAAGGAATTATCCTAAGATAGAAACTGAAAAATAAGCTTTCTGAGAAACTGCTTTGTGTCCTGTCAATTCAACTCACAGAGTTACAGCATTCCCCTCAAGAAGCCTTTTGCTGAGGCTGTTCTTGTGAAATTTTCAAAGTGATATTTGGAAGCCCCTAGAGGGCTATGGTGAAAAAGGAAATATCTTCCGTTAAAAACTGGAAAGAAACTTTATGAGAATCTGCCGTGTGTTATGTTAATACATCTCACTGAGTTACAGCTTTCCCCACAAGAAGCCTTTCGCTAAGACTGTTCCTGTGGGATTTGCAAAGTGATATTTGGAAGCACATAGAGGGCTACGGTGAAAATGGAATTATCTTCAGTTAACAAGTGGAAAGAAGCTTCTGAGAAACTGCTTTGTGTTCTGTTAATTCATTTCACAGAGTTACAGCTTTCCCTCAAGAAGCCTTTCACTAAGACTCTTCTTGTGGAATTTGCAAAGTGATCTTTGGAAACCCATAGAGGGCTATGGTGAAAAAGGAAATATCTTCCGTTAAAAACTGTAAAGAAGCTTTATGAGAATCTGCCGTGTGTTATGTTAATACATCTCACCGAGTTACAACTTTACCCACAAGAAGCCTTTCGCTAAGACTGTTCCTGTGGGATTTGCAAAGTGATATTTGGAAGCCCATAGAGGGCTACGGTGAAAATGGAAATACCTTCAGTTAACAACAGGAAAGAAGGTTCTGAGAAACTGCTTTGTGTTCTGTTAGTTCATCTCCAAGAGTTAGAACTTTCCCCCCAAGAAGCCTTTCGGTACGATGGCTCTTGTGGAATTTGCAGAGTGATATTTAGAAGCCCACAGAGGGCTATGGTGAAAAAGGAAATAGACTAAGATAAAAACTGAAAACAAGCTTTTCGAGAAGCTGCTTTGTGTTCTGTTAATTCATCTCACAGTGTTCCAGCTTTCCCCTAAAGAAGCCTTTCGCTAAGACTGTTCTTGTGGAATTTTCAAAGAGATATTTGGAAGCCCTTAGAGGGCTATGGTAAAAAAGGATATACCTTCAGTTAAAAACTGGAAAGAAGCTTTCTGAGAAACTGTTTAGTGTTCTGTTAATTCATCTCACAGAGTTACAGTTCTCCCTTCAAGAAGACTTTCGCTAAGAGTGTTTTTGTGGAATTTGTAAAGTGATATTTGGAAACCCTAGAGGGCTATGGTGAAAAAGGAAATATCTTCCATTAAAAACTGGAAAGAAGCTTTCTGAGAAACTGCTTTGTGTTCTGTTAATTCATCTCACAGAGTTATAGCTTTCCCCTCAAAAAGCCTTTCTCTAAGGCTGTTGTTGTGGAATTTGCAAAGTGATATTTGGAATCCCAAAGAGGGCTATGGTGAAAATGGAAATATCCTAAGATAAAAACCGAAAAGAACCTTTCTGAGAAACTGCTTTCTTTTCTGGTAGTTCATCTCACAGAGTTACAGCATTCTGCTCAAGGAGCCGTTCACTAAGACTGTTCTTGTGGAATTTGACAAGTGACATTTGGAAGCCCTTAGAGGCCTATGATGAAAAAGTAAATATCCTAAGATAAAAACTGAAAAGAAACTTTCTGAGAAACTGCTTTGTTTTCTGTTAATTCAACTGACACAGTTACAGCTTTACCCTTAAGAAGCCTTTCGCTAAGGCTGCTGTTGTGGTATTTGCAAAGTGATATTTGGAAGCCCATAGAGGGCTACGGTGAAAAAGGAAATATCTTCAGTTAAAACTGAAAAGAAGCTTTCTGACAAACTGCTGTGTGTTCTGTCAATTCATCTCAAAAAATTAGAGCTTTCCCCTGAAAACACCTTCGGCTAAGACTGTTCTTGTGGAATTTGCAAAGTGATAATTGGAAGCCCATAGATGGCTATGGTGAAAAAGGAAATATCTTAAGATAAAAACCGAGAAGAAGCTTCCTGAGAAACTGCTTTGTGTTCTTTTATTTAATCTCACAGTGTTACCACTTTCCCCTCAAGAAGCCATTCAGTAAGACTGTTCTTGTGAAATTTTCAAAGTGATATTTGGAAGCCCATAGTGGGCTATGGTGAAAAAGGAAATATCTTCCCTTAAAAACTAGAAAGAAGCACTCTGAGAAACTGCCGCGTGTTCTGTTAATATATCTCACCGAGTTACAGCTTTCTCCACAAGAAGCCTTTCGGTAAGACTGTTCCTGTGGGATTTGCATAGTGATATTTGGAAGCCCATAGAGGGCTATGGTGAAAAAGGAAATATCCTAAGAAAAAAACTGGAAAGATGATTTCTGAGAAACTGCTTTGTGTTCTGTTAATTCATCTCACTGATTTACAGCTTTCCCCTCAAGAAGCCGTTCACTAAGACTGTTCTTGTGGAATTTGCAAAGTGATATTTGGAAGCCCAGAGAGGGCTACGGTGAAAAAGGAAATATCTTCCATTAAAAACTGGAAAGAAGATTTCTGAGAAACTGCTTTGTGTTCTGTTAATTCATCTCACAGAGTTACAGCTTTCCCCTCCAGAAGTCTTTGGCTAAGACTATTTTTGTGGAATTTTCAAAATTTGCAAAGTGATATTTCGAAGCCCTTAGAGGGCTATGGTGAAAAAGGAAATACCCTAAGATAAAAACTGAAAAGAAGCTTTCTGAGCAACTGCTTTGTTTTCTGTTAAATCAACTCACAGAGTTACAGCTTTCCCCTCCAGAAGCCTGTCGCTAAGGCTGTTTTTGTGGAATTTGCAAAGTGATATTTGGAAGCCCATAGATGGCTATGGTGAAAATGGAAATATCCTAAGATAAAAATAGAAAAGAAGCTTTCTGAGAAACTGCCTTGTGTTCTGTTAGTTCATCTCACAGATTTACAGCTTTACCCTCATGAAACCGTTCACTAAGACTGCTCTTGTGAAATTTGCAAAGTGATATTGGAAGCCCGTAGAGGGCTATGGTGAAAAAGGAAATAACTTCAGTTTAAAACTGGAAAGAATCTTTCTGAGAAACTACTTTGTGTTCTCTTAATTCAACTCACAGAGTTACAGCTTTCCCTTCAATAAGCCTTTCGCTAAGACAGTTCTTGTGGAATTTGCAAAGTGATATTTGGAGCCCTTAGAAGGCGATGGTGAAAAAGGAAATATTCTAATATAAAAACTGAACAGAAGCTTTCTGAGAAACTGTTTTGTGTACTGTTAATTCATCTCACAGATTTACAGCTTGTCCCTGCAGAAGCCTTTCGCTAAGACAGTTCTTGTGGAATTTGCAAAGTGATATTTGGAGCCCTTAGAAGGCGATGGTGAAAAAGGAAATATCCTAATATAAAAACTGAACGGAAGCTTTCTGAGAAACTGCTTTGTGTACTGTTAATTCATCTCACAGATTTACAGCTTGTTCCTGCAGAAGCCTTTCACTAAGACTGTTCTTGTGGAATATGCAAAGAGAAATTTCGAAGCCTATAGAGGGCTATGGTGAAAAAGGGAATATCTTCCGTTAAAAACCGAAAAGAAGCTTTCTGAGAAACTGATTTGTGTTCTGTTAGTTCATCTCACAGAGTTTGAGCTTTCTTCTCAAGGAGCCGTTCACTAAGACTCTTCTTGTGCAATTTGCAAATTCATATTTGGTAACCCATAGAGGGCTAAGGTGAAAAAGGAAATATCTCCCGTTAAAAAGGAGAAAGCAGCTTCTTGAGAAACTGGCGTGTTTTCTGTTAATACATCTCACCGAATTAGAGCTTTCCCTTCCAGAAGCCTTTCGCTAAGACTGTTCTTGTGGAATTTGCAAGGTGATATTTGGAAGACCATAGAGGGCTATGGTGAAAAAGGAAATAGCCTAAGATAGAAACTGAAAAGAAGCTTTCTGAAAAACTGTTTGTGTTCTGTTGAATCATCTCAAAGAGTTAGAGCTTTCCCCTTAAGAAGCCTTTCGCTAATACTGTTCTTGTGGAATTTGCAAAGTGATATTCGGAAGCCCATAGAGTGCTAATTGAAAATGGAAATCTCCTAAGATAAAAACCGAGAAGAAGCTTTCTGAGAAACTGCCTTGTGTTCTGTTAGTTCATCTCATAGAGTTACACATTTCCCCTCAAGAAGCCGTTCACTAAGACTGCTCTTGTGAAATTTGCAAAGTGATATTTGGAAGCCCATAGAAGGCTATGGTGAAAAAGGAAATACCTTCAATTAGAAACTAAAAAGAAGCTTTCTGAGAAGCTGCTTTGTGTTCTGTTAATTCATCTCAGAGTGTTACAGCTTTCCCCTCAAGAAGCCTGTCGCTAAGACTGTTCTTGTGGAACTTCCAAAGTGATATTTGGAAGCCCTTTAGAGGGCTATGGTGAAAAAGCAATATCTTCCGTTAAAAACCGGAAAGAAGATTTCTGAGAAACTTCTTTGTGTTCTGTTAATTCATCTCACAGAGTTACAGCTTTCACCTCAAGAAGCCTTTCGCTAAGACTCTTCTTGTGGAATTTGCAAAGTGATATTTGGAATCTTATATAGGGCTACTGTGAAAAAGGAAATATGTTCCGTTAAAAACTGAAAAGAAGCTTTCTGAGAAACTTCTTTCTGTTCTGTTAATTCATCTCACAGAGTTACAGCATATCCCTCCAGAAGCCTTTCGCCAAGACTGTTCTTGTGGAATTTGCAAAGTGTAATTTGGAAGCTAATGGAGGGCTATGGTGAAATAGGAAATATTTTCCGTTAAAAACCAGAAAGAAGCTTTCTGAGAAACTGTTTTGTGTTCTGTTTATTCATCTCACATCGTTACAGCTTTCCCCTCAAGAAGTCGTTAACTAAGATTGTTTTTGTGGAATTTGGAAAGTGATATTTGGAAGCCCCTAGAGGGCTATGGTGAAAAAGGAAATAGCCTAAGGTAAAAACTGATAAGAAGCTTTCTGAAAAACTGCCTTGTATTCTGTCAATTCAACTCACAGTGTTACAGCTTTAGCCTCAAGAAGACTTTCGCTAAGACTGTTGTTGTGGAATTTGCAAAATGATATTTGGAAGCCCATACAGGGCTATGGTTAAAAAGGAAATATCTTCCGTTAAAACTGGAAAGAAGCTTTCTGAGAAACTGCTTTGTGTTCTGTTAATTCATCTCACAGAGTTGCAGCTTTCCCCTCTAGAAGCCTTTCGCTAAGACTGTCCTTGTGGGATGAGCAAAGTGATATTTGGAAGCCCATTGTGGGCTATGGTGAAAAAGGAAATATCCTCAGTTAAAAACTGGAAAGAAGTTTTCTGAGAAACTGCTTTGTGTTCTGTTAATTTATCTCACAGAGTTACAGCTTTCGCCTCAAGAAGTCTTTTGCTAAGACTGTTCTTGTGGCATTTCCAAAGTGATATTTGGAAGCAGATAGAGGGCTATGGTGAAAGAAGAAGTATCTTCCGTTAAAAAATGGAAAGAATCTTTCTGAGAAACTGCTTTGTGTTCTGTTAATTCATGTCAGAGAGTTACAGCTGAAAAAGGAAATATCCTAAGATAAAAACTGAAAAGAAGCTTTCGTAGACACTGCTTTGTGTTCTGTTAATTCATCTCACAGAGTTACAACTTTCCCTTCCAGAAGCCTTTCGCTAAGACTGTTCCTGTGGAATTTGCAAAGTCATATTTGGAAGCTCATGGAGGGCTAAGATGAAAACGGAAATATCTTCAGTTAAAAACTGAAAAGAAGCTTTCTGAGAAACTTCCGTGTGTTTTGTTAATGATACATCTGACCGAGTTAGAGCTTTCCCCACAAGAAGCCTTCGCTAAGAATGTTCTTGTGGAATATTCAAAGTCATATTTGGAAGCCCATAGATGGCTGTGGTGAAAACGGAAATATCTTCCGATATAAACTGGAAAGAAGCTTTCTGAGAAACTGCTTAGTGTTCTGTTAATTCATCTCACAGAGTTACAGCTTTCCCTTCCAGAAGCCTTTTGCTAAGACTGTTCCTGTGGAATTTGCAAAGTGATATTTGGAAGCCCTTAGAGGTCTATGGTGAAAAAGGAAATATCTTCAATTAAAAACCGGAAAGAAGCTTTCTGAGAGATTCCTTTGTATTCTGTTAATTCATTTCACAGAATTACAGCTTTCGCCTCAAGAAGTCTTTCACTAAGAATCTTCTTGTGGAATTTGCAGAGTGATATTTGGAAGCCCATAGAATGCTATGGTGAAAAAGGAAATATCTTCCGTTAAAAACTGGATAGAAGATTTCTGAGAAACTGCTTTGTGTTCTGTTAATTCATCTCAGAGAGTTACAACTTTCCCTCAAGAAACCTTTCGCTAAGTCTGTTCTTGTGGAATTTGCAAAGTGATATTTGGAAGACCCTAGAGGGCTATAGTGAAAAAGGAAATATCTTCCGTTAAAAACCCAAAAGAAGATTTCTGAGAAACTGCTTTGTGTTCTGTTAATTCATCTCACAGAGTTACAGCTTTCACCTCAAAGAGGCTTTTGCTAAGACAGTTCTTGTGGAATTTGCAAAGTGATATTTTGAAGCCCATAGAGGGCTATGGTGAAAGAGTTAATATCTACAGCTAAATATTGGAAAGAAGCTGTCTGAGAAACTACTTTGTGTACTGTTAATTCATCTCGCAGAGTTACTGCTTTCCCCTCAAGAAGCCTTTCACTAAGACTGTTCTTATGAAATTTGCAAAGTGATATTTGGAAACCCATAGAGGGCTATGGTGAAAAAGGAAATATCTTCCATTAAAAACTGGAAAGAAGCTTTCTGAGAAACTGCTTTGTGTTCTGTTAATTCTTCTTACAGAATTACAACTTTCGCCTCTAGAAGCCTTTTGCTAACACTGTTGGTGTAGAACTTGTAAAGTGATATTTGGAAGCCCATAGAGGGCTGTGGTGAAAAAGGAAATATCCTAAGGTAAAAACTGAAAAGAAGCATTCTGAGAAACTGCTCTGTGCTCTGTTAAATCAGCTCAGAGAGTTACAGGTTTCCCTTCAAGAAGCCTCTCTCTAAGGCTGTTTTTGTGGAATTGGCAAAGAGATATTTGGAAGCCCGTAGAGGGCTATGGTGAAAAAGGCAATATCTTCCGTTAAAAACTGGAAAGAAGTGTTCGGAGAAATTGCTTCGTGTTCTGTTAATTCATCGCACAGAGTTACAGCTTTCCCCTCCAGAAGCCTTTCGCTAAGACTGTTCTTGTGGAATTTGCAAAGTGATATTTGGAAGCCCATAGAGGCCTCACAGAGTTACAGCTTTCTCGCAAGAAGCCTTTCGCTAAGACTGTTCTTGTGGAATTTCCAAAGGGATACTTGGAAGCCCATAGAGGGCTATGGTGAAAAAGGAAATATCTTCCGTTAAAAACTGGAAAGAAACTTTCTGAGAAACTGCTTTGTGTTCTGTTAATTCATCTCACAGTGTTACTACTTTGCCCTGAAGAAGCCTTTCGCTAAGACTGTTCTTGTGGAATTAGCAAAGTGATATTTAGAAGCCCATAAAGGGCTATGGTCAAAAATGAAATATCTTCCATAAAAACTAGAAAGAATCTTTCTGAGAAACTGCTTTGTGTTCTGTTAATTCTTCCCACAGAGTTACAGCTTTCCCCAGAAGAAGATTTTCGCTCCGACTGTTCTTGTGGAATTTGAAAGTGATATTTGGAAGCCCATAGAGGACTATGGTGGAAAAGGAAATATCTTCCGTTAAAAACTAGAAAGAAGCTTTCTGAGAAACTGCTTTGTGTTCTGTTAATTCATCTCACAGAGTTACTGCGTTCCTCTCAAGAAGCCTTTCGCTAAGAATCTTCTTGTGGAATTTGTAAAGTGATAATTGGAAGCCCATAGAGGGTTACGGTGAAAAAGGAAAATCTTCCCTTAAAAACTGGAAAGAAGCTTTCTGAGAAACTGGTTTGTGTTCGGTTAATTCATCATACAGTTACTGCTTTCCCCTAAGAAGCCTTTCGCTAAGACTCTTCTTGTGGAATTGGCAAAGTGATATTTGGAAGCCCATAGAGGTCTACGGTGAAAAAGGAAATATCTTCCGTTAAAAACTGGAAAGAAGCTTTCTGAGAAACTGCTTTGTGTTCTGTTAATTCATCTCACAGAGTCACTGCTTTCACCTTACGAAGCCTTTCGCTAAGACTGTTCTTGTGGAATTTTCATAGTGATATTTTCAAGTACATAGAGGGCTAAGGTGAAAAAGGAAATATCCTAAGATAAAAACTGAAAAGAAGCATTCTGAGAAACTACTTTGTGTTCTGTTAATTCATCTCACAGAGATACAGCTTTCCCCTCAAGAAACCTTTCGCTAAGACTGATCTTGTGGAATTTTCAAAGTGATATTTGGAAGCCCATAGAGGGATATGGTGAAAAAGGAAGTATCTTCCGTTAAAAACTGGAAAGAAGCTTTCTGAGAAATTGCTTTGTGTTCTGTTAATTCATCTCACAGAGTTACTGCGTTCCTCTCAAGAAGCCTTTCGCTAAGACTCTTCTTGTGGAATTTGTAAAGTGATATTTGGAAGCCCATAGAGGGTTATGGTGAAAAAGGACAATCTTCCCTTAAAAACTGAGAAGAAGCTTTCTGAGAAACTGCTTGGTTAATTCATCTCACAGTTACTGCTTTCCCCTCAAGAAGCCTTTCGCTAAGACTCTTCTTGTGGAATTGGCAAAGTGATATTAGGAAGCCCATAGAGGTCTATGGTGAAAAAGGAAATATCTTCCGTTAAAAACTGGAAAGAAGCTTTCTGATAAACTGCTTTGTGTTCTGTTAATTCATCTCACAGAGTCACTGCTTTCACCTCAAGAAGCCTTTCGCTTAGACTGTTCTTGTGGAATTTGCAAAGTGATATTTGGAAGTCCATAGAGGGCTACGGTGAAAAAGGAAATATCTTCCATTAAAAACGGGAAAGAAGGTTTCTGAGAAACTGCTTTGTGTTCTCTCAATTCATCTCACAGAGTTACAGATTTCCCCTCAAGAAGCCTTTCGCTAAGTCTGTTTTTGTGGAATTTGCAAAGTGATATTTGGAAACCTATAGAGGCCTTTATTGAAAAAGGAAATATCTTCCGTTGAAAACTAGAAAGAAGCTTTCTGAGAAACTTATTCGTGTTCTGTTAATTCATCTCACAGAATTACAGCTTTCCTTTCAAAAAGCCTTTCGCTAAGACAGTTCTTTTGGAATATGCCAAGTGATATTTGGAAGCACATAGAGGGCTATGGTGAACAAGGAAATATCTTCCTTTAAAAACTGGAAAGAAGTTTTCTGAGAAACTGCTTTGTGTACTGTTAATTCTTTTCACATAGTTACAGTTTTCCCCTCAAGAAGCCTTTCGCTAAGGTTGTTCTTTTACAATTTGCAAAGTGGTATTTGGAAGCCCATAGAGGGCTATGGTGAAAAAGGATATATCTTCCGTGAAAAACTGGAAAGAAGCATTCTGAGAAACTGCTTTGTGTTCCGTTACTTCTTCCCATAGAGTTACAGCTTTCCCCTGAAGAAGATTTTCGCTAAGACTCTTCTTATGGAATTTGCAAAGTGATATTTGGAAGCCCATAGAGGGCTACGGTGGAAAAGGAAATATCTTCTGTTAAAAACAGGAAAGAAGCTTTCTGAGAAACTGCTTTGTGTTCTGTTAATTCATCTCACAGAGTTACAGCTTTCTCTTCAATAAGCCTTTCGCTAAGACTCTTCTTGTGGAATTTTCAAAGTGATATTTGGAAGCCCATAGAGGTCTATGGTGGAAAAGGAAATATCCTCTGTTGAAAAGTGGAAAGAAGCTTTCTCAGGATCTGTTTTGTGTTCTGTTATTTCATCTCACAGAGTTAGCGCTTTCCCCTCAAGAAGCCTTTCGCTAAGACTGTTCCTTTGGAATTTGGAAAGTGATATTTGGAGCCCATAGAGGGCTATGGTGAAAAAGGAAATATCTTCAGTTAAAAACTGGAAAGAAGCTTTCTGAGAAACTGCTTTGTGTTCTGTTAATTCATCACACACAGTTACAGCTTTCCCCCAAGAAGCCTTTCCGTAGGACTGTTCTTGTGGAATTTGCGAAATGATATTTGGAAGCCCACAGAGGTCTACCATGAAAAAGAAAATATCTTCCGTTAAAAACTGGAAAGAAGCTTTCTGAGAGACTGCTTTGCGTTCTGTTAATTTATCTCAAAGAGATACAGCTTTCCCCTCAAGAAGCCTTTTGCTAAGACTGTTATTGTGCTATTTTCAAGGTGATATTTGGAAGCCAGAAGAGGGCTCTGGTGAAATAGGAAATATCTTCAGTTAATAAGTTGAAATAAGCTTTATAAGAAACTGTTTGTGTTCTGTGAATTCATCTCACAAAGTTACAGATTTCCCTTCAAAAAGCCTTTCACTAAGACTGTTCTTGTGGAATTTTCAAAGTGATGTTTGGAAGCCCATAGAAGGCTATGGTGAAAACGTAAATGTCCTAAGATAAAAACTGAAAAGAAGCTTTCTGAGAAACTGCTTTTTGTTCTGTTAATTCACCTCACAGAGTTACAGCTTTCCCCTCAAGAAGCCTTTCGCTAAGGCTGTTCTTGTGGAATTTGCAAAGTGATATTTGGAAGCCCATAGAGGGCTATGGTGAAAAAGGAAATATCTTCAGTTCAAAACTGGAAAGAAGATTTCTGAAAAACTGCTTTGTGTTCTTTTAATTCACCTCACAGTGTTACAACATTCCCCTCAAGACGCCTTTCGCGAAGACTGTTCTTGTGGAATTTGCAAAGTGATATTTGGACGCCCATAGAGGGCTATGGTGAAAAAGGAAATATCATCAGTTAAAAACTGGAAAGAAGCTTTCTGAGAAACTGCTCTGTGCTCTGTTAAATCATCTCAGAGAGTTACAGCTTTCCCTTCAAGAAGCCTCTCTCTAAGGCTGTTTTTGTGGAATTGGCAAAGAGATATTTGGAAGCCCGTAGAGGGCTATGGTGAAAAAGGCAATATCTTCCGTTAAAAACTGGAAAGAAGTGTTTGGAGAAATTGCTTCGTGTTCTGTTAATTCATCGCACAGAGTTACAGCTTTCCCCTCAAGAAGCCTTTCGCTAAGACTGTTCTTGTGGAATTTGCAAAGTGATATTTGGAAGCCCATAGAGGCCTCACAGAGTTACAGCTTTCTCGCAAGAAGCCTTTCGCTAAGACTGTTCTTGTGGAATTTCCAAAGGGATACTTGGAAGCCCATAGAGGGCTATGGTGAAAAAGGAAATATCCTCAGTTAAAAAGTGGAAAGAAGATTTCTGAGAAACTCCTTTGTGTTCTGCTAATACATCTCACAAAGTTACAGCTTTCCCCTCAAGAAGCAGATCACTAAGACTGTTCTTGTGGAATTTGCAACGTGATATTTGGAAGCCCGCAGAGGGCTATGGTGAAAAAGGAACTATCTTCTCTTAAAAACCGGAAATAAGCTTTCTGAGAGACCGCCATGTGTTCTCTTAATGCACCTCACCGAGTTACAGCTTTCCCCTCAAGAAGACATTCGCTAGGACTCTTCTTGTGGGATTTGCAAAGTGATATTTGGAAGCCCATAGAGGCTATGGTGAAAAAGGAAATATCTTCCGTTAAAACTCTAAAGAAGCATTCTGTGAAACTGCCGTGTGTTCTGTTAATACATCACACCGAGTTACAGCTTTCCCATCACGATGCCTTTCGCTAAGACTGTTCTTGTGGGATTTGCAAAGTGATATTTGGAAGCTCATAGAGGGCTATGGTGAAAAAGGAAATATCTTCAGTTAAAAACTGGAAAGAAGCTTTCTGAGAAACTGCTTTGTGTTCTCTTAATTCATCTCACAGAGTTACAGATATACCCTCAAGAAGCCTTTCACTAAGAGTGTCTTTGTGGGATTTGCAAAGTGATAATTGGAAGCCCGTAGAGGACTATAGTGAAAAAGGAACTATTTTCAGTTAAAAACTGGAAAGAAGCTTTCAGATAAACTGCCGTGTGTTCTGTAAATACATCTCACCGAATTACAGCTTTCCCCTCAAGAAGCCTTTCGCAAAGACTGTTCTTGTGGGATTTTCTAAGTGATATTTGGAAGCCCATAGAGGGCTATGGGGAAAAAGGAAATATCTTCGGTTGAAAACTGGAAAGAAGCTTTCTGAGAAACAGCTCTGTGTTCTGTTAATTCATTTCAGAGAGTTACAGCTTTCCGCTCCGGAAGCCTTTCGCTAAGACTACTCTTTTTAAATTTGCAAAGTGATATTTGGAAGCCCTTAGAGGGCCATGGTGAAAAAGTAAATATTTTCCGTTAAAAACTGGGAAGAAGCATTCTGAGATCCTGCCGTGTGTTCTGTTAATACATCTAACCGAGATACAGCTATTCCCTCAAGAAGCCTTTCGCTAAGACTGTTCTTGTGGAATTTGCAATGTGATATTTGGAAGCCCATAGAGGGCTATTGGGAAAAAGGAAATATCTTCAGTTAAAAACTGGAAAGAAGCTTTCTGAGAAACTGCTTTGTGTTCTGTTAATTCATCTAACAGAGATACAGGCTTCCCCTCCAGAAGCCTTTCGCTAAGACTCTTCTTGTGGAATTTGCAAAGTGATATTTGGAAGCCCAGAGAAGGCTATGGTGAAAAAGGACATATCTTCCATTAAAAACTGGAAAGAAATTTTCTAAGAAACTGCTTTGTGTTCTGTTAATTCATCTCACAGGGTTACAGCTTTCTTCTCAAGAAGCCTTTCGGTAAGACTGTTCTTGGGGAATTTGCCAAGTGATATTTGGAAGCCCATAGAGGGCTATGGTGAAAAAGGACATATCTTCCGTTAAAAACTGGAAGGAAAGATTTCTGAGAAACTGCTTTGTGTTCTGTTACTTCATTTCACAGAGTTAAAACTTTCCCCTCCTGAAGACTTTCGCTAAGACTGTACTTGTGGAATTTGCAAAATGATATTTGGAAGCCCAAAGAGAGCAATGGTGAAAAAGGAAATATCCTAAGATAAAAACTGAAAAGAAGCTTTCTGAGAAACCACTTTGTGTTCAGTTAATTCATCTCACAGAGTTACAGCTTTACCCTCAAGAAGCCTTTCACTAAGACTGTTCTTGTGGAATTTGCAAAGTGACATTTGGAAGCTCATAGCGGGCTGTGGTGAAAAAGGAAATATCCTAAGATAAAAACTGAAAAGAAGCTTTCTGAGAAACTGATTCCTGTTCTGTTAATTCATCGCACAGTGTTACAGCTTTCCCCTCAAGAAGAGTTTCGCTAAGACTGTTCTTGTGGAATTTGTAAAGTGATATTTGGAAGCCCATAGAGGGCTATGGTGAAAAAGGAAATATTTTCCGTTAAAAACTGGAAAGAAGCTTTCTGAGAACCTGCTTTGTGTTTTGTTAATTCATCTCACAGAGTTACAGCTTTCCCCTCAAGAAGCCTTTCCCTAAGAGTGTTCTGGTGAAATTTGAAAAGTGACGTTTCGAAGACCATTGAGGGCTATGGAGAAAAAGGAAATATCCTGAGATAAAAGCTGAAAAGAAGCTTTCTGAGAAACTGCTTTGTGTTCTGTTAATTCATCTCACAGGGTTACAGCTTTCACCTCAAGAAGCCTTTCGCTAAGACTGTTCTTGTGGAATTTTCAAAGTGATATTTGGAAGCCCTTAGAGGGCTATGGTGGAAAAGGAAATATCCTAAGATAAAAACTGAAAACAAGCTTTCTGAGAAACTGCTGTCTGTTCTGTTAATTCATCTCACAGTGTTACACCTTTCCACTCAAGAAGCCTTTCGCTAAGACTGTTCTTGTGGAATTTGTAAAGTGATATTTGGAAGCCCATAGATGGCTATGTTGAAAAAGGAAATATCTTCCGTTAAAAAGTGGAAAGAAGCTTTTGAGAAACTGCGCTGTGTTCTGTTAATTCATCTCACAGAGTTACAGCTTTCCCCTCAAGAAGCCTTTCGATAAGACTGTTCTTGTGGAATTTGCAAAGTGATATTTTGAAGCCCATAGAGGGCTATGGTGAAAAAAGAAATATCTTCCGTTAAAAAGTGGAAAGGAGCTTTCTGAGAAACTGCTTTGTGTTCTGTTAATTCATCTCACAGTGTTACAAATTTCTCCTCAAGAAGACCTTCGCGATGGCGTTTCTTTTGGAATTTGAAGAGTGACATTTGGAAGCCCTTGGAGGGCTATGGTGAAAAAGGAAATATCTTCAGGTAAAAACTGGAAAGAAGGTTTCTGAGAAACTGCTTTGTGTTTTGTTAATTCACCTCACAGAGTTACAGATTTCCCCTCAAGAAGCCTTTCGCGAACTATGTTCTTGCGGGATTTGCAAAGAGATATTTGGAAGCCCATAGAGGGTTATGGTGGAAAAGTAAATCTCTTCCTTAAAAACTGGAAACAAGCTATCTGACAAACGGCTTTATGTTCTGTTAATTCATCTCACAGAGTTACAGCTTTCCCCTCAAGAAGCCTTTCGCTAAGACTGTTCTTGTGGAATTTGCCAAGTGATATTTGGAAGGCTATAGAGGGCTATCGTGAAAAAGGTAATATCTTAAGTTAAAAACAAGAAAGAAGGTTTCTGAGAAACTGTTTTGTGTCCTGTTAATTCATCTCAAAGAGTTACAGCTTTCTCCTCAAGAAGCTTTTTGCTAAGACTGTTCTTGTGAATTTGCAAAGTGATACTTGGAAGCCCATAGACGGCTATGGTGAATAAGGAAATCTCTTCAGGTAAAAACTGGGCATTCTAAGAAACGGCTTTATTTTCTGTTAATTCATTTGACAGTGTTTCAGCTTTCCCCTCAAGAAGCCTTTCGATGAGAGTGTTCTTGTGTAATTTGCAAAGGGATATTTGGAAGCCCATGGAGGGCCATGGTGAAAAAGGGAATATCTTCCGTGAAAAAGTGGAAAGAAGCATTCTGAGAAACTGCTTTGTGTTCTGTTAATTCATCTCACAGAGTTACAGCTTTCCCCTCAAGAAGCCTTTCGCTAAGACTGTTCTTGTGGAATTTGGAAAGTGATATTTGGAAGCCCATAGAGGTCTGCGGTGAAAAAGGAAATATCTTCAGTTAAAGCCTGGAAAGAAGCATTCTGAAAAACTGCGTTGTGTTCTGATCATTCATCTCACAGAGCTACAGCTTTCACGTCAAGAAGCCTTTCGATGAGAGTGTTCTTGTGGAATTTGCAAAGGGATATTTGGAAGCCCATAGAGGGCTATGGTGAAAAAAGATATATCTTCCGTGAAAAAGTGGAAAGAAGCATTCTGAGAAACTGCTTTGTGTTCTATTTATTCATCTTACAGATTTACAACTTTGAGACCGGATCAAACCGAATCAGACCGGCCCAGACAGGCTAAAATCGCATCAAACCGTACCCGACCGGCCCAGACTGCATACAACTGGGACACAAACCGGTTTTGACCAGTTCAAACCAGACCAGACCGGCTCAAACCGGTTTTGACTGGGTCAAAGCGGTTTTGACCGGATCAAAGCAGTCTCTACCGGCCCAGATGAGCTGAAAGCGAGTCAAACAAGACCAGACCGGCCCAGACCGGCTGAAAGCGGGCCACAAAACGGTTTTGACCGGCTGAAACCAGAACAGATCGGCTCAAACCGTATTTGACCGACCTGATCCGGTTTTGACCGGCTCAAACCAGACCAGACCGGTTCAAACCGGTTTTGACTGCCTCAATTTCGTTTTGACCGCCTGAAACCAGTTTTGACTAGCTCAAACCACTCCAGACCGGGTAAAACCCGTTTTTTCCGGCTTAAACCGGTTTTGACCTGATAAGACCAGCTCAAACCATACCAGATCGTTTAAATCCGGTTTTGATTGTCACAAACCGGTTTTGAACGGCTCGAACCGGTTTTGACCGGCTCAAACCACACCAGACCGGCTGAAACCGGTTTTGACTGGCTAAAACCGGGTTTGACCGGATGAGACCGGATCAAACCGAATCAGATGGGCCCAGACCGGCTAAAATCGGATCAAACCATACCCGACCGGCCCAGACTGCCTAAAACTGGGCCACAAACCTGTTTTGACCGGTTCAAACCAGGCCAGACCGGCTCAAACCGATTTTGATCGACCTGAGCCAGTTTTGACCGGCTCAATCAAGACCAGACCGGTTCAAACCGGTTTTGACTGGCTCAATCTGGTTTTGACCGGCTCAAACCACACCAGACCGGCTGAGACCGGTTTTGACCGGCTCAAACCGTGTTTGACCGGATGAGACTGGATCAAACCGAATCAGACCGGCCCAGAGCGGCCAAAATCGGATCAAACCGTACCCGACCGAACCAGGCTGCCTAAATCTGGGCCACAAAACGGTTTTGACCGGTTCAAACCAGGCCAGACCGGCTCAAACCGATTTTGATCGACCGGAGCCGGTTTTGAATGGCTCAATCAAGACCAGACCGGTTCAAACCGGTTTTGACTGGCTCAATCCGGTTTTGACCAGCTCAAACCACTCCAGACGGGCTAAAACCGGTTTTCACTGGCTCAAACCGGTTTTGATATGATTAGACCGGATCAAACCGGACCAGAATGGCTCAGACAGGCTGGAATCAGTTTTGACTGGCTTCAACCAGACCAAACCGGCTCAAACCGGTTTTGACCGGCTCAAACCAGACCAGACCGGCTCAAACCAGACCACACCGGCTCAAACCTGTTTTGACCGGGTCAAACCGGTTTTGAACTGCTCAAACCACACCAGACAGGCTGAAACCGGTTTTGACCGGCTAAAACCGGTTTTGACCAGATGAGGCCGGATCAAACCGAATAAGACGGGCCCAGACCAGCTAAAATCGGATCAAACCGGACCAGACCGGCCCAGATGCCTAAAACTGGGCCACAAACCGGTTTTGACCGGTTCAAACCAGACCAGACTGGCTCAAAGCGCTTTTGACTGGTTCGAACCGGTTTTGACCGGCTCAAACCAGAGCAGACCGGCACAAACCAGATCATACCGTTTCAAACCGGTTTTGACCGGCTCAAAGCGGTTTTGACTGGATCAAACTAGACTCGACCGACCCAGACCAGCTGAAACGAGATCAAACCGGAGCAGACCGGCCCAGACCGGCTGAAACCAGGACACAAACCGGTTTTGACTGGCTCAAACCAGACCAGACTGGCTCAAACCGGTTTTGACCGACCTGAGCCCGTTTAGACCGGCTCAAACCAGACCAGACCGGCTCAATCCGGACCAGAGCGGTTCAAACCGTTTTTGACCGGATGACAACGGATCAAACCGGACCAGACTGGCTCACACCGGATCGAACTGGCCCAGACAGGCCCAGACCGGCTGAAACCGGATCAAACCAGACGAGAGCAGCACAGACCAGCTAAAACCAGGCCAGACCGGCTCAAATCGACTTTGACCGGCTCAAACCAGACCAGATAGGATCAAACTGGTTTAGACTGGCTCAATCCGGTTTTGTCCGGCTCAAACCGGTTTTGACCCGCTCAAACCACTCCAGAACGGCTATAACCAGACCAGACAGGCTCAAGCCGGTTTTGACCTGCTCAAACCACACCAGACCAGCTGAAACCGGTTTTGACTGGCTAAACCCGGTTTTGACCAGATGAGACCAGATCAAACCGAATCAGACCAGCCCAGACCGGCTCAAATCGGATCAAACCGGACCAGACCGGCACAGACCGTCTAAAACTGGGCCACAAACCGGTTTTGACCGGTGCAAACCAGACCAGACCGGCTCAAAACGATTTTGACTGTCCTGAGCCGGTTTTGACCGGCTCCAACCAGACAAGACCGGTTCAAACCGGTTTTCACTGCCTCAATCCAGTTTTGACTGGCTGAAACCGGTTTTGACTGGCTCAAACCTGTTTTGACCGGCTCAAAGCGGTTTTGACCGGATCAAACCAGACTCTACCGGCCCAGATGAGCTGAAAGAGGATCAAACAGGACCAGACCGGCCCAGACCGGCTGAAAGCGGGCCACAAAGTGGTTTTGACCGGCTGAAACCAGACCCGATAAGCTCAAACCGATTTTGACCGACCTGAGCCGGTTTTGCCCGGCTCAAACCAGACCAGACCGGTTCAAACCGGTTTTGACAGCCTCAATTCGGTTTTGACCAGCTGAAACCGGTTTTGAGTGGCTCAAACCACTCCATTCCGGGT
>NW_027328122.1:0-59527 GCF_047675955.1 Chlorocebus sabaeus | reverse complement strand
GTTCCTGTGGAATTTGCAAGGTGATAGTTGAAAGCCCATACAGGGCTACGGAGAAAATGGAAATATGTTGCGTTAAATACTGGAAAGAATCTTTCTAGGAAACTGCTTTGTGTTCTCTTAATTCATCTCACAGAGTTACAGCTTTCCCCTCAAGAAGCCTTTCGCTAAGACTGTTCATGTGGAATTTGCAAAGTGATATTTGGAATCCCATAGAGGACTATGGTGAAAAAGGAAATATCCTAAGGTAAAAACTGAAAAGTAGGTTTCTGAGAAAATGTTTTGTGTTATGTTAATTCATCTTACAGAGTTACAGTTTTACCCTCAAGAAGCCTTTCTCTAAGACTGTTCTTCTGGAATTTGCAAAGTGATATTTGGAAGCCCATAGTGGGCTTTGCTGTAAAAGGAAATATCCTAAGATAAAAAACGAAAAGAAGGTTTCTGAGAAACCGCTTTGTGTTCTGTTAGTTCATCTCACAGAGTTACAGCTTTCCCATCGAGAATCCTTTCGCTAAGACTGTTCTTGTGGAATTTGCAAATATTTTTGGAAGCTCATAGAGGGCTATGCTGAAAAAGGAAATATCCTAAGATAAAAACTGAAAAGAAGCTTTCTGAGAAACTGCTTTGTGTTCTGTTAATTCATCTCAGGGAGTTACGGCTTTCCCTTCAAGAAGTCTTTCACAAAGACTGTTCTTGTGTAATTTGCAAAGTGATTTTTGGAAGGCTACAGAGGGCTATGTTGAAAAAGGAAAAATAGTAAGATTAAATCCGAAAAGAAACTGCTTTGTGTTCTGATAATTCATCTCAGAGAGTTACAGATTTCCACTCAAGAGGCCGTTCACTAAGACTGTTCTTCTCAAATTTGAAAGTGATATTTAGAATCCCATAGAGGGCTATGGTGAAAAAGGAATTATTTTCCGTTAAAAACTGGAAAGACGCTTTCTGAGAAACTGCTTTGTGTTCTGTTAATTCATCTGACAGAGTTACAACATTTCCCTCTAAAAGCCTTTCGCTAAGACTGTTCTTGTGGAATTTGCAAAGTGATATTTGGAAGCCCATAGTGGAATACGGTGAAAAAGGAAATGTCCTCAGATAAAAACTGGAAAGAAGCTTTCTGTGAAACTGCTTTGTGTTCTATTAATTCATCTCACTGTGTGACAGCTTTCCCCTCAAGAAGCCGTTCCCTAAGACTGTTCTTGTGTAATTTGCAACGTGATATTTGGAATCCCAGAGAGATATGGGGAAAACGGAAATATCTTCCGTTAAAAACTGGAAAGAAGCTTTCTGAGGAACTGCTTTGTGTTCTGTTAATTCATCTCACAGAGATACAGCTTTCCCTGAAAGAATCCTTTCGCTAAGAGTGTTCTTGTGGAATTTGCAAAGTGATATTTGGAAGCCCGTACAAGGCTATGGTGAAAAAGGAAATATCTTCAGTTAAAAATTGGATAGAAGCTTTCTGAGAAATTGCTTTGTGTTCTCTTAATTCATCTCACAGAGTTACAGCTTTCCCCTCAAGAAGCCGTTCACTAGGACTATTCTTGTGAAATTTTCAAACTGATATTTGGAAACCCTTACAGAGATATGGTGAAAAAGGAAATATCTTCCGTTAAAAACTGGAAAGAAGCTTTCTGAGAAACTGCCGTGGGTTCTGTTCATACATCTCACCGAGTTACAGCTTTCCTCTCAAGAAACCTTTCTCTAAGGCTGTTCTTGTGGAATTTGCAAAGTGATATTTGGAAGCCCATAGTGGGCTATGGGGAAAAAGGAAAAATCTTCGGGTAAAAACTGGAAATAAGCTTTCTGAGAAACTGCTTTGTGTTCTGTTAATTCATCTCACAGAGTTACAACTTTCCCCTCAAGAAGCCGTTCACTAAGACTTTTCTTGTGGAATTTGCAAAGTGATATTTGGAGTCCCATTGAAGGCTATGGTGAAAAAGAAAACATCCTAAGATAAAAACTGAAATGAAGCTTTCTGTGAAACTGCATTGTGTTCTGTAAATTCATCTCACAGAGTTAGAGATTTCCCCTCAAGAAGTCGTTCACTAAGACTGTTCTTGTGAAACTTGCAAAATGATATTTGGGAGCCCATGGAAGGCTATTGTGAAAATGGAAATATCCTAAGATAAAAACCGAAAAGAAACTGTCTGAGAAACTGCTTTGTGTTGTGTTAGTTTATCTCACAGAGTTACAGCTTTCCCCTCAAGAAGTCGTTCACCCAGACTTTTCTTGTGAAATTTGCAAAGTGATATTTGGAAGCTCATAGAAGGCTATGGTGAAAATGAAAATATCTTCCGTTAAAAACTGGAAAGAAGCATTCTGAGAAACTGCCGTGTGTTCTGTTAATACATCTCACCGAGTTACAGCTTTCCCCTCAAGAACCCTCTCGCTAAGACTGTTCTTGTGGAATTTGCAAAGTGATATTTGGAAGCCCTTAGAGGGCTATGGTTAAAAAGGAAATATCCACCGTTAAAAACTGGAAAGAAGATTGCTGAGAAACTGCTTTGTGTTCTGTTAATTCATCTCACAGAATTACAGCTTTTCCCTCAGAAGCCTTTCGCTAAGATTGTTCTTGTAGAACTTGCAAAGTGATATTTGGAAGCCCATATAGGGCTATGGTGAAAAAGGAAATATCCTCCGTTAAAAACTGCAAAGAAGCTTTCTGAGAAACTGCTTTATGTTCTGTTAATTCATCTCACAGAATTACAGTTTACCCTCCAGCAGCCGTTCACTGAGCCTGTTCTTGTGGAATTTGCAATGCGATATTGGAAGCCCATAGAGGGTTATGGCGAAAAAGGATATATCCTAAGATAAAAACCGAAAAGAAGCTTTCTGAGAAAATGCATTGTGTCCTCTTAATTCATCTCACAGAGTTACAGCTTTCCCCTCAAGAAGCCATTCACTAAGACTGTTCCTGTGGAATTTGCAAGGTGATAGTTGAAAGCCCATACAGGGCTACGGAGAAAATGGAAATATGTTGCGTTAAATACTGGAAAGAATCTTTCTAGGAAACTGCTTTGTGTTCTCTTAATTCATCTCACAGAGTTACAGCTTTCCCCTCAAGAAGCCTTTCGCTAAGACTGTTCATGTGGAATTTGCAAAGTGATATTTGGAATCCCATAGAGGACTATGGTGAAAAAGGAAATATCCTAAGGTAAAAACTGAAAAGTAGGTTTCTGAGAAAATGTTTTGTGTTATGTTAATTCATCTTACAGAGTTACAGTTTTACCCTCAAGAAGCCTTTCTCTAAGACTGTTCTTCTGGAATTTGCAAAGTGATATTTGGAAGCCCATAGTGGGCTTTGCTGTAAAAGGAAATATCCTAAGATAAAAAACGAAAAGAAGGTTTCTGAGAAACCGCTTTGTGTTCTGTTAGTTCATCTCACAGAGTTACAGCTTTCCCATCGAGAATCCTTTCGCTAAGACTGTTCTTGTGGAATTTGCAAATATTTTTGGAAGCTCATAGAGGGCTATGCTGAAAAAGGAAATATCCTAAGATAAAAACTGAAAAGAAGCTTTCTGAGAAACTGCTTTGTGTTCTGTTAATTCATCTCAGGGAGTTACGGCTTTCCCTTCAAGAAGTCTTTCACAAAGACTGTTCTTGTGTAATTTGCAAAGTGATTTTTGGAAGGCTACAGAGGGCTATGTTGAAAAAGGAAAAATAGTAAGATTAAATCCGAAAAGAAACTGCTTTGTGTTCTGATAATTCATCTCAGAGAGTTACAGATTTCCACTCAAGAGGCCGTTCACTAAGACTGTTCTTCTCAAATTTGAAAGTGATATTTAGAATCCCATAGAGGGCTATAGTGAAAAAGGAATTATTTTCGGTTAAAAACTGGAAAGACGCTTTCTGAGAAACTGCTTTGTGTTCTGTTAATTCATCTGACAGAGTTACAACATTTCCCTCAGGAAGCCTTTCGCTAAGGCTGTTGTTGTCGAATGTGCAAAGTGATATTTGGAAGCCCATAGAGGACTATGGTGAAAAAGGAAATATCTTGAGTTAAAAAGCGGAAAGAATCTTTCTGAGAAACTCCCTTTTGTTCTGTTAATTCACCTCACAGAGTTACAGCTTTCCCCTCAATAATTCTTTCGCTAAGACTGTTCTTGTGGAATTTGCAAAGTGAGATTTGGAAGCCCATAGAGGGCTATGGTGAAAAAGGAAATATCGTAAGATAAAAACTGAAAAGAAGCTTTCTGAGAAACTGCTTTGTGTTCTGTGAATTCATCTCACATAGTTACAACATTTCCCTCTAAAACCCTTTCGCTAAGACTGTTCTTGTTGAATTTGCAAAGCGATATTTGGAAGCCCATAGAAGAATATGTTGAAAAAGGAAATATCTTCCGTTAGAAACTGAAAAGAAGCTTGTTGAAAAACTGCTTTGTGTTCTGTTAATTCATCTCACAGAGTTACAACTTTCCCCTCAGGAAATCTTTCGCTTACACTGTTCTTGTGAAATTTGCAAAGTGATATTTGGAATCCCACAGAGGGCTATGGAATAATAGGAAATATCCTCCGTTAAAAACTGGAAAGAAGCTTTCTGAGAAACTGCTTTGTGTTGTGTTAGTTTATCTCACAGAGTTACAGCTTTCCCCTCAAGAAGTCGTTCACTAAGACTTTTCTTGTGGAATTTGCAAAGCGATATTTGGAAGCCCATAGAAGGCTATGGTGAAAATGGAAATATCCTAAGATAAAAACCGAAAAGAAGCTGTCTGAGAAACTGCTCTGTGTTGTGTTAGTTTATCTCACAGAGTTACAGCTTTCCCCTCAAGAAATCGTTCACTAAGACTGTTCTTGTGGAATTTGCAAAGTGATATTTGGAAACCCATAGAGGGCTATGTTGAAAAAGGAAACATCGTAAGATAAAAACTGAAAAGAAGCTTTGTGAGAAATTGCTTTGTGTTCTGTTAATTCGTCTCACAAAGTTACAGCTTTCCCCTCAAGAAGCCTTTCGCTAAGACTGTTCTTGGGGAATTTGCAAAGCGATATTTGGAAACCTATAGAGGGCTAAGGTGAAAAAGGAAATATCTTCCGTTAAAAACTGGAAAGAAGATTTCTGAGAAACTGCTTTGTGTTCTGTTAATGCATCTCACAGGGTTACAGCTTTCCCCTCCAGACACCTTTCGCTAACACTGTTCTTGTGGAATTTGCAAAGTGATATTTGGAAGCCCAGAGAGAACTATGGTGAAAAAGGAAATATCTTCAGTTAAAAAATGAAAAGAAGCTTTCCGAGAAACTGCTTTGTGTTCTGTTAATTCATCTCAAAGAGTTACAGCTTTCCCCTCCAGACACCTTTCGCTAACACTGTAATTGTGAAATTTGCAAAGTGATATTTGGAAGCCCAGAGAGAATTATGGTGAAAAAGGAAATACCTTCAGTTTAAAAATGAAAAGAAGCTTTCCGAGAAACTGCTTTGTGTTCTGTTAATTCATCTCAAAGAGTTACAGCTTTCCCCTCAAGAAGCCTTCCACTAAGACTGTTTTTGAGGAATTTCCAAAGTGATATGTGGAAGCCCATAGAAGGCTATTGTGAAAACGGAAATATCCTAAGATACTAACCGAAAAGAAGCTGTCTAAAAAACTGCTTTGTGTTCTGTTAGTTCATCGCACAGAGCTACAGATTTCCTCTCAAGAAGACGTTCACTAAGACAGTTTTGTGAAATTTGGAAAGTGATATTTGGATACCCATAGTGGACTATGGTGAAAAAGGAAATATCTTCCGTTAAAAACTGGAAAGAACCATTCTGAGAAAATGCGGTGTGTTCTGTTAGTACATATGACCGAGTTACAGCTTTCCTCTCAAGAAGCCTTTCGCTAAGACTGTTCTTGTGGGATTTCCAAAGTGATATTTGGAAGCCCATAGAGGGCTATAGTGAAAAAGGAATTATCTTCAGTTAAATACTGGAAAGAAGCTTTCTGAGAGACTGCTTTGTGTTCTGTTAATTCATCTCACAGAGTTACAGCTTCCCCCTCAAGAAACCTTTCGCTAAGACTGTTCTTGTGGAATTTTCAAAGTGATATTTGGAAGCCCATAGAGGACTATGGTGAAAAACGAAACATCTTCCGTTAAAAACTGGAAAGAAGATTTGTGAGAAACTGCTTTTTATTCTGTTAATTCATCTCACAGAGTTACAGATTTCCCCTCCAGAAGCCTTTCGCTAAGACTGTTCTAGTGGAATTTGCAAAGTGATATTTGGAAGCCCATGGAGGGCTATGGTGAAAAGGGTAATAACTTCCGTTAAGAACTGGAAAGAAGCTTTCTAAGAAACTGCCGTGTGTTCTGTTAATACATCTCACCGAGTTACAGCTCTACCCTCAAGAAGCCTTTCTATAAAAATGTTCTTGTGGAATTTGCAATGTGATACTTGGAAGCCCATAGAGGGCTATTTTGAAAATGGAAATACCCTAAGATAAAAACCGAAAAGAAGCTGTCAGAGAAACTGCTTTGTGTTGTGTTAGTTCATCTCACTGTGTTACAGCTTTCCCCTCAAGAAGCCCTTCACTAAGACTGTTCTTGTGAAATTTGCAAACTGATATTTGTAATCCCTTAGAGAGCTATGGTGAAAAAGGAAATATATTCCCTTAAAAACTGGAAATAAGCTTTCTGAGAAACTGCCATGTGTTCTCTTAATGCACCTCACCGAGTTACAGCTTTCCCCTCAAGAAGACTTTCGCTAAGACTGTTGTTGTGGGATTTGCAAAGTGATATTTGGAAGTCCATAGAGGTCTATTGTGAAAAAGGAAATTTCTTCCGTTAAAAACTGGAAAGAAGATTTCTGAGAAATTGCTATTTGTTCTGTTAATTCATCTCACAGAGTTACAGCTTCTCCTCCAGAAGCCTTTCGCTAAGACTGTTCTTGTGGAATTTGCAAAGTGATATTTGGAAGCCCATAGAAGGCTATTTTGAAAAAGGAATTATCCTAAGATAGAATCTGAAAATAAGCTTTCTGAAAATCTGCTTTGTGTTCTGTTAATTCATCTCACAGAGTTACAGCTTTCCCCTCAAAAAGGCTTTCGGTAAGCCTGTTCTTGTGTAATTTGCAATGTGATATTTTGAAGCCCATAGAGGGCTATGGTGAAAAAGGAAATATCTTCCGTTAAAAACTGGAAGGAATATTTCTGAGAAACTACTTTGTGTTCTGTTAATTCATCTCACAGAGTTACAGGTTTCCCCTCTAGAAGCCTTTCGGTAAGACTGTTTTTTGTTATTTCCAAAGTGATATTTGGAATCCCATAGAGGGTTATGGTGAAAAAGAAATATCTTCCGTTAAAAACTGGAAAGAAGCTTTCTAAGAAACTGCCGTGTGTTCTGGTTATACATCTCACCGAGATACTGCTTTCCTCTCAAATAGCCCTTCGCTGAGACTGTTCTTGTGGGATTTGCAAAGTGATATTTGGAAGCCCATAGAGTGCTGTGGTGAAAAGGAAATATCTTCAGTTAAAAACTTGAAAGAAACTTTCTGAGAAACTGCTTTGTGTTCTGTTAATTCATCTCACAGAGTTACAGCTTTCCCCTCAAGAAACGTTTCGCTAAGACTGTTCTTGTGGAATCTGCAAAGTCATGTTTGGAAGCACATATAGCTCTAAGGTGATAAAGGAAATTTCTTCCGTTAAAAACTGGAAAGAAGATTTCTGAGAAACTGCTTTGTGTTCTGTTAATTTATCACACAGAGTTACAGCTTTCCTCTCCAGAAGCCTTTTGCAAGCCCTTAGAGGGCCATGTTGAAAAAGGAAATATCTTCCGTTAAAAACCGAAAAGAAGCTTTCTGAGAAACTTCTTTCTGTTTTGTTAGTTCATATCACAGAGTTACAGCTTTCCCCTCAAGAAGTCGTTCACTAAGACTATTCTTGTGAAATATTCAAAGTGATATTTATAAAGCCATAGAGGGCTATGGTGAAAAAGGAAATATCCTAAGACAGAAACTGAAAAGAAGGTTTCTGAGAAACTGTTTTGTGTTCTGTTAATACATCTCACAGAGTTACATCTTTTCCCTCAAGAAGCCTTTCGCGAAGACTGTTCTTGTGGAATATGTAAAGTGATATTTGGAAGCCTGTACAAGGCTATGGTGAAAAAGGAAATATCTTCAGTTAAAAATTGGATAGAAGCTTTCTGAGAAATTGCTTTGTGTTCTCTTAATTCATCTCACAGAGTTACAGCTTTCCCCTCAAGAAGCCGTTCACTAGGACTATTCCTGTGAAATTTTCAAACTGATATTTGGAAACCCTTACAGAGATATGGTGAAAAAGGAAATATCTTCCGTTAAAAACTGGAAAGAAGCTTTCTGAGAAACTGCCGTGAGTTCTGTTCATACATCTCACCGAGTTACAGCTTTCCTCTCAAGAAACCTTTCTCTAAGGCTGTTCTTGTGGAATTTGCAAAGTGATATTTGGAAGCCCATAGTGGGCTATGGTGAAAAAGGAAAAATCTTCGGGTAAAAACTGGAAATAAGCTTTCTGAGAAACTGCTTTGTGTTCTGTTAATTCATCTCACAGAGTTACAACTTTCCCCTCAAGAAGCCGTTCACTAAGACTTTTCTTGTGGAATTTGCAAAGTGATATTTGGAGTCCCATTGAAGGCTATGGTGAAAAAGAAAACATCCCAAGATAAAAACTGAAATGAAGCTTTCTGTGAAACTGCATTGTGTTCTGTAAATTCATCTCACAGAGTTAGAGATTTCCCCTCAAGAAGTCGTTCACTAAGACTGTTCTTGTGAAACTTGCAAAATGATATTTGGAAGCCCATAGAGGGCTATTGTGAAAATGGAAATATCCTAAGATAAAAACCGAAAAGAAACTGTCTGAGAAACTGCTTTGTGTTGTGTTAGTTTATCTCACAGAGTTACAGCTTTCCCCTCAAGAAGTCGTTCACCAAGACTGTTCTTGTGAAATTTGCAAAGTGATATTTGGAAGCTCATAGAAGGCTATGGTGAAAATGAAAATATCTTCCGTTAAAAACTGGAAAGAAGCATTCTGAGAAACTGCCGTGTGTTCTGTTAATACATCTCACCGAGTTACAGCTTTCCCCTCAAGAACCCTCTCGCTAAGACTGTTCTTGTGGAATTTGCAAAGTGATATTTGGAAGCCCTTAGAGGGCTATGGTTAAAAAGGAAATATCCACCGTTAAAAACTGGAAAGAAGATTGCTGAGAAACTGCTTTGTGTTCTGTTAATTCATCTCACAGAATTACAGCTTTTCCCTCAGAAGCCTTTCGCTAAGATTGTTCTTGTAGAACTTGCAAAGTGATATTTGGAAGCCCATATAGGGCTATGGTGAAAAAGGAAATATCCTCCGTTAAAAACTGCAAAGAAGCTTTCTGAGAAACTGCTTTATGTTCTGTTAATTCATCTCACAGAATTACAGTTTACCCTCCAGCAGCCGTTCACTGAGCCTGTTCTTGTGGAATTTGCAATGCGATATTGGAAGCCCATAGAGGGTTATGGCGAAAAAGGATATATCCTAAGATAAAAACCGAAAAGAAGCTTTCTGAGAAACTGCTTTATGTTCTGTTAATTCATCTCACAGAATTACATTTTACCCTCCAGCAGCCGTTCACTGAGCCTGTTCTTGTGGAATTTGCAATGCGATATTGGAAGCCCATAGAGGGTTATGGCGAAAAAGGATATATCCTAAGATAAAAACCGAAAAGAAGCTTTCTGAGAAAATGCATTGTGTCCTCTTAATTCATCTCACAGAGTTACAGCTTTCCCCTCAAGAAGCCATTCACTAAGACTGTTCCTGTGGAATTTGCAAGGTGATAGTTGAAAGCCCATACAGGGCTACGGAGAAAATGGAAATATGTTGCGTTAAATACTGGAAAGAATCTTTCTAGGAAACTGCTTTGTGTTCTCTTAATTCATCTCACAGAGTTACAGCTTTCCCCTCAAGAAGCCTTTCGCTAAGACTGTTCATGTGGAATTTGCAAAGTGATATTTGGAATCCCATAGAGGACTATGGTGAAAAAGGAAATATCCTAAGGTAAAAACTGAAAAGTAGGTTTCTGAGAAAATGTTTTGTGTTATGTTAATTCATCTTACAGAGTTACAGTTTTACCCTCAAGAAGCCTTTCTCTAAGACTGTTCTTCTGGAATTTGCAAAGTGATATTTGGAAGCCCATAGTGGGCTTTGCTGTAAAAGGAAATATCCTAAGATAAAAAACGAAAAGAAGGTTTCTGAGAAACCGCTTTGTGTTCTGTTAGTTCATCTCACAGAGTTACAGCTTTCCCATCGAGAATCCTTTCGCTAAGACTGTTCTTGTGGAATTTGCAAATATTTTTGGAAGCTCATAGAGGGCTATGCTGAAAAAGGAAATATCCTAAGATAAAAACTGAAAAGAAGCTTTCTGAGAAACTGCTTTGTGTTCTGTTAATTCATCTCAGGGAGTTACGGCTTTCCCTTCAAGAAGACTTTCACAAAGACTGTTCTTGTGTAATTTGCAAAGTGATATTTGGAAGGCCACAGAGGGCTATGTTGAAAAAGGAAAAATAGTAAGATTAAATCCGAAAAGAAACTTTTTGAGAAACTGCTTTGTGTTCTGATAATTCATCTCAGAGAGTTACAGATTTCCACTCAAGAGGCCGTTCACTAAGACTGTTCTTCTCAAATTTGAAAGTGATATTTAGAATCCCATAGAGGGCTATGGTGAAAAAGGAATTATTTTCCGTTAAAAACTGGAAAGACGCTTTCTGAGAAACTGCTTTGTGTTCTGTTAATTCATCTGACAGAGTTACAACATTTCCCTCTAAAAGCCTTTCGCTAAGACTGTTCTTGTGGAATTTGCAAAGTGATATTTGGAAGCCCATAGTGGAATACGGTGAAAAATTAAATGTCCTCAGATAAAAACTGGAAAGAAGCTTTCTGTGAAACTGCTTTGTGTTCTATTAATTCATCTCACTGTGTGACAGCTTTCCCCTCAAGAAGCCGTTCCCTAAGACTGTTCTTGTGTAATTTGCAACGTGATATTTGGAATCCCAGAGAGATATGGGGAAAACGGAAATATCTTCCGTTAAAAACTGGAAAGAAGCTTTCTGAGGAACTGCTTTGTGTTCTGTTAATTCATCTCACAGAGATACAGCTTTCCCTGAAAGAATCCTTTCGCTAAGAGTGTTCTTGTGGAATTTGCAAAGTGATATTTGGAAGCCCGTACAAGGCTATGGTGAAAAAGGAAATATCTTCAGTTAAAAATTGGATAGAAGCTTTCTGAGAAATTGCTTTGTGTTCTCTTAATTCATCTCACAGAGTTACAGCTTTCCCCTCAAGAAGCCGTTCACTAGGACTATTCTTGTGAAATTTTCAAACTGATATTTGGAAACCCTTACAGAGATATGGTGAAAAAGGAAATATCTTCCGTTAAAAACTGGAAAGAAGCTTTCTGAGAAACTGCCGTGGGTTCTGTTCATACATCTCACCGAGTTACAGCTTTCCTCTCAAGAAACCTTTCTCTAAGGCTGTTCTTGTGGAATTTGCAAAGTGATATTTGGAAGCCCATAGTGGGCTATGGTGAAAAAGGAAAAATCTTCGGGTAAAAACTGGAAATAAGCTTTCTGAGAAACTGCTTTGTGTTCTGTTAATTCATCTCACAGAGTTACAACTTTCCCCTCAAGAAGCCGTTCACTAAGACTTTTCTTGTGGAATTTGCAAAGTGATATTTGGAGTCCCATTGAAGGCTATGGTGAAAAAGAAAACATCCTAAGATAAAAACTGAAATGAAGCTTTCTGTGAAACTGCATTGTGTTCTGTAAATTCATCTCACAGAGTTAGAGATTTCCCCTCAAGAAGTCGTTCACTAAGACTGTTCTTGTGAAACTTGCAAAATGATATTTGGGAGCCCATAGAGGGCTATTGTGAAAATGGAAATATCCTAAGATAAAAACCGAAAAGAAACTGTCTGAGAAACTGCTTTGTGTTGTGTTAGTTTATCTCACAGAGTTACAGCTTTCCCCTCAAGAAGTCGTTCACCAAGACTGTTCTTGTGAAATTTGCAAAGTGATATTTGGAAGCTCATAGAAGGCTATGGTGAAAATGAAAATATCTTCCGTTAAAAACTGGAAAGAAGCATTCTGAGAAACTGCCGTGTGTTCTGTTAATACATCTCACCGAGTTACAGCTTTCCCCTCAAGAACCCTCTCGCTAAGACTGTTCTTGTGGAATTTGCAAAGTGATATTTGGAAGCCCTTAGAGGGCTATGGTTAAAAAGGAAATATCCACCGTTAAAAACTGGAAAGAAGATTGCTGAGAAACTGCTTTGTGTTCTGTTAATTCATCTCACAGAATTACAGCTTTTCCCTCAGAAGCCTTTCGCTAAGATTGTTCTTGTAGAACTTGCAAAGTGATATTTGGAAGCCCATATAGGGCTATGGTGAAAAAGGAAATATCCTCCGTTAAAAACTGCAAAGAAGCTTTCTGAGAAACTGCTTTATGTTCTGTTAATTCATCTCACAGAATTACAGTTTACCCTCCAGCAGCCGTTCACTGAGCCTGTTCTTGTGGAATTTGCAATGCGATATTGGAAGCCCATAGAGGGTTATGGCGAAAAAGGATATATCCTAAGATAAAAACCGAAAAGAAGCTTTCTGAGAAAATGCATTGTGTCCTCTTAATTCATCTCACAGACTTACAGCTTTCCCCTCAAGAAGCCATTCACTAAGACTGTTCCTGTGGAATTTGCAAGGTGATAGTTGAAAGCCCATACAGGGCTACGGAGAAAATGGAAATATGTTGCGTTAAATACTGGAAAGAATCTTTCTAGGAAACTGCTTTGTGTTCTCTTAATTCATCTCACAGAGTTACAGCTTTCCCCTCAAGAAGCCTTTCGCTAAGACTGTTCATGTGGAATTTGCAAAGTGATATTTGGAATCCCATAGAGGACTATGGTGAAAAAGGAAATATCCTAAGGTAAAAACTGAAAAGTAGGTTTCTGAGAAAATGTTTTGTGTTATGTTAATTCATCTTACAGAGTTACAGTTTTACCCTCAAGAAGCCTTTCTCTAAGACTGTTCTTCTGGAATTTGCAAAGTGATATTTGGAAGCCCATAGTGGGCTTTGCTGTAAAAGGAAATATCCTAAGATAAAAAACGAAAAGAAGGTTTCTGAGAAACCGCTTTGTGTTCTGTTAGTTCATCTCACAGAGTTACAGCTTTCCCATCGAGAATCCTTTCGCTAAGACTGTTCTTGTGGAATTTGCAAATATTTTTGGAAGCTCATAGAGGGCTATGCTGAAAAAGGAAATATCCTAAGATAAAAACTGAAAAGAAGCTTTCTGAGAAACTGCTTTGTGTTCTGTTAATTCATCTCAGGGAGTTACGGCTTTCCCTTCAAGAAGTCTTTCACAAAGACTGTTCTTGTGTAATTTGCAAAGTGATTTTTGGAAGGCTACAGAGGGCTATGTTGAAAAAGGAAAAATAGTAAGATTAAATCCGAAAAGAAACTGCTTTGTGTTCTGATAATTCATCTCAGAGAGTTACAGATTTCCACTCAAGAGGCCGTTCACTAAGACTGTTCTTCTCAAATTTGAAAGTGATATTTAGAATCCCATAGAGGGCTATGGTGAAAAAGGAATTATTTTCCGTTAAAAACTGGAAAGACGCTTTCTGAGAAACTGCTTTGTGTTCTGTTAATTCATCTGACAGAGTTACAACATTTCCCTCAGGAAGCCTTTCGCTAAGGCTGTTGTTGTTGAATGTGCAAATTGATATTTGGAAGCCCATAGAGGACTATGGTGAAAAAGGAAATATCTTGAGTTAAAAAGCGGAAAGAATCTTTCTGAGAAACTCCCTTTTGTTCTGTTAATTCACCTCACAGAGTTACAGCTTTCCCCTCAATAATTCTTTCGCTAAGACTGTTCTTGTGGAATTTGCAAAGTGAGATTTGGAAGCCCATAGAGGGCTATGGTGAAAAAGGAAATATCGTAAGATAAAAACTGAAAAGAAGCTTTCTGAGAAACTGCTTTGTGTTCTGTGAATTCATCTCACATAGTTACAACATTTCCCTCTAAAACCCTTTCGCTAAGACTGTTCTTGTTGAATTTGCAAAGCGATATTTGGAAGCCCATAGAAGAATATGTTGAAAAAGGAAATATCTTCCGTTAGAAACTGAAAAGAAGCTTGTTGAAAAACTGCTTTGTGTTCTGTTAATTCATCTCACAGAGTTACAACTTTCCCCTCAGGAAATCTTTCGCTTACACTGTTCTTGTGAAATTTGCAAAGTGATATTTGGAATCCCACAGAGGGCTATGGAATAATAGGAAATATCCTCCGTTAAAAACTGGAAAGAAGCTTTCTGAGAAACTGCTTTGTGTTGTGTTAGTTTATCTCACAGAGTTACAGCTTTCCCCTCAAGAAGTCGTTCACTAAGACTTTTCTTGTGGAATTTGCAAAGCGATATTTGGAAGCCCATAGAAGGCTATGGTGAAAATGGAAATATCCTAAGATAAAAACCGAAAAGAAGCTGTCTGAGAAACTGCTCTGTGTTGTGTTAGTTTATCTCACAGAGTTACAGCTTTCCCCTCAAGAAATCGTTCACTAAGACTGTTCTTGTGGAATTTGCAAAGTGATATTTGGAAACCCATAGAGGGCTATGTTGAAAAAGGAAACATCGTAAGATAAAAACTGAAAAGAAGCTTTGTGAGAAATTGCTTTGTGTTCTGTTAATTCGTCTCACAAAGTTACAGCTTTCCCCTCAAGAAGCCTTTCGCTAAGACTGTTCTTGGGGAATTTGCAAAGCGATATTTGGAAACCTATAGAGGGCTAAGGTGAAAAAGGAAATATCTTCCGTTAAAAACTGGAAAGAAGATTTCTGAGAAACTGCTTTGTGTTCTGTTAATGCATCTCACAGGGTTACAGCTTTCCCCTCCAGACACCTTTCGCTAACACTGTTCTTGTGGAATTTGCAAAGTGATATTTGGAAGCCCAGAGAGAACTATGGTGAAAAAGGAAATATCTTCAGTTAAAAAATGAAAAGAAGCTTTCCGAGAAACTGCTTTGTGTTCTGTTAATTCATCTCAAAGAGTTACAGCTTTCCCCTCCAGACACCTTTCGCTAACACTGTAATTGTGAAATTTGCAAAGTGATATTTGGAAGCCCAGAGAGAATTATGGTGAAAAAGGAAATACCTTCAGTTTAAAAATGAAAAGAAGCTTTCCGAGAAACTGCTTTGTGTTCTGTTAATTCATCTCAAAGAGTTACAGCTTTCCCCTCAAGAAGCCTTCCACTAAGACTGTTTTTGAGGAATTTCCAAAGTGATATGTGGAAGCCCATAGAAGGCTATTGTGAAAACGGAAATATCCTAAGATACTAACCGAAAAGAAGCTGTCTAAAAAACTGCTTTGTGTTCTGTTAGTTCATCGCACAGAGCTACAGATTTCCTCTCAAGAAGACGTTCACTAAGACAGTTTTGTGAAATTTGGAAAGTGATATTTGGATACCCATAGTGGACTATGGTGAAAAAGGAAATATCTTCCGTTAAAAACTGGAAAGAACCATTCTGAGAAAATGCGGTGTGTTCTGTTAGTACATATGACCGAGTTACAGCTTTCCTCTCAAGAAGCCTTTCGCTAAGACTGTTCTTGTGGGATTTCCAAAGTGATATTTGGAAGCCCATAGAGGGCTATAGTGAAAAAGGAATTATCTTCAGTTAAATACTGGAAAGAAGCTTTCTGAGAGACTGCTTTGTGTTCTGTTAATTCATCTCACAGAGTTACAGCTTCCCCCTCAAGAAACCTTTCGCTAAGACTGTTCTTGTGGAATTTTCAAAGTGATATTTGGAAGCCCATAGAGGACTATGGTGAAAAACGAAACATCTTCCGTTAAAAACTGGAAAGAAGATTTGTGAGAAACTGCTTTTTATTCTGTTAATTCATCTCACAGAGTTACAGATTTCCCCTCCAGAAGCCTTTCGCTAAGACTGTTCTAGTGGAATTTGCAAAGTGATATTTGGAAGCCCATGGAGGGCTATGGTGAAAAGGGTAATAACTTCCGTTAAGAACTGGAAAGAAGCTTTCTAAGAAACTGCCGTGTGTTCTGTTAATACATCTCACCGAGTTACAGCTCTACCCTCAAGAAGCCTTTCTATAAAAATGTTCTTGTGGAATTTGCAATGTGATACTTGGAAGCCCATAGAGGGCTATTTTGAAAATGGAAATACCCTAAGATAAAAACCGAAAAGAAGCTGTCAGAGAAACTGCTTTGTGTTGTGTTAGTTCATCTCACTGTGTTACAGCTTTCCCCTCAAGAAGCCCTTCACTAAGACTGTTCTTGTGAAATTTGCAAACTGATATTTGTAATCCCTTAGAGAGCTATGGTGAAAAAGGAAATATATTCCCTTAAAAACTGGAAATAAGCTTTCTGAGAAACTGCCATGTGTTCTCTTAATGCACCTCACCGAGTTACAGCTTTCCCCTCAAGAAGACTTTCGCTAAGACTGTTGTTGTGGGATTTGCAAAGTGATATTTGGAAGTCCATAGAGGTCTATTGTGAAAAAGGAAATTTCTTCCGTTAAAAACTGGAAAGAAGATTTCTGAGAAATTGCTATTTGTTCTGTTAATTCATCTCACAGAGTTACAGCTTCTCCTCCAGAAGCCTTTCGCTAAGACTGTTCTTGTGGAATTTGCAAAGTGATATTTGGAAGCCCATAGAAGGCTATTTTGAAAAAGGAATTATCCTAAGATAGAATCTGAAAATAAGCTTTCTGAAAATCTGCTTTGTGTTCTGTTAATTCATCTCACAGAGTTACAGCTTTCCCCTCAAAAAGGCTTTCGGTAAGCCTGTTCTTGTGTAATTTGCAATGTGATATTTTGAAGCCCATAGAAGGCTATGGTGAAAAAGGAAATATCTTCCGTTAAAAACTGGAAGGAATATTTCTGAGAAACTACTTTGTGTTCTGTTAATTCATCTCACAGAGTTACAGGTTTCCCCTCTAGAAGCCTTTCGGTAAGACTGTTTTTTGTTATTTCCAAAGTGATATTTGGAATCCCATAGAGGGTTATGGTGAAAAAGAAATATCTTCCGTTAAAAACTGGAAAGAAGCTTTCTAAGAAACTGCCGTGTGTTCTGGTTATACATCTCACCGAGATACTGCTTTCCTCTCAAATAGCCCTTCGCTGAGACTGTTCTTGTGGGATTTGCAAAGTGATATTTGGAAGCCCATAGAGTGCTGTGGTGAAAAGGAAATATCTTCAGTTAAAAACTTGAAAGAAACTTTCTGAGAAACTGCTTTGTGTTCTGTTAATTCATCTCACAGAGTTACAGCTTTCCCCTCAAGAAACGTTTCGCTAAGACTGTTCTTGTGGAATCTGCAAAGTCATGTTTGGAAGCACATATAGCTCTAAGGTGATAAAGGAAATTTCTTCCGTTAAAAACTGGAAAGAAGATTTCTGAGAAACTGCTTTGTGTTCTGTTAATTTATCACACAGAGTTACAGCTTTCCTCTCCAGAAGCCTTTTGCAAGCCCTTAGAGGGCCATGTTGAAAAAGGAAATATCTTCCGTTAAAAACCGAAAAGAAGCTTTCTGAGAAACTTCTTTCTGTTTTGTTAGTTCATATCACAGAGTTACAGCTTTCCCCTCAAGAAGTCGTTCACTAAGACTATTCTTGTGAAATATTCAAAGTGATATTTATAAAGCCATAGAGGGCTATGGTGAAAAAGGAAATATCCTAAGACAGAAACTGAAAAGAAGGTTTCTGAGAAACTGTTTTGTGTTCTGTTAATACATCTCACAGATTTACATCTTTTCCCTCAAGAAGCCTTTCGCGAAGACTGTTCTTGTGGAATATGTAAAGTGATATTTGGAAGCCCGTACAAGGCTATGGTGAAAAAGGAAATATCTTCAGTTAAAAATTGGATAGAAGCTTTCTGAGAAATTGCTTTGTGTTCTCTTAATTCATCTCACAGAGTTACAGCTTTCCCCTCAAGAAGCCGTTCACTAGGACTATTCTTGTGAAATTTTCAAACTGATATTTGGAAACCCTTACAGAGATATGGTGAAAAAGGAAATATCTTCCGTTAAAAACTGGAAAGAAGCTTTCTGAGAAACTGCCGTGAGTTCTGTTCATACATCTCACCGAGTTACAGCTTTCCTCTCAAGAAACCTTTCTCTAAGGCTGTTCTTGTGGAATTTGCAAAGTGATATTTGGAAGCCCATAGTGGGCTATGGTGAAAAAGGAAAAATCTTCGGGTAAAAACTGGAAATAAGCTTTCTGAGAAACTGCTTTGTGTTCTGTTAATTCATCTCACAGAGTTACAACTTTCCCCTCAAGAAGCCGTTCACTAAGACTTTTCTTGTGGAATTTGCAAAGTGATATTTGGAGTCCCATTGAAGGCTATGGTGAAAAAGAAAACATCCCAAGATAAAAACTGAAATGAAGCTTTCTGTGAAACTGCATTGTGTTCTGTAAATTCATCTCACAGAGTTAGAGATTTCCCCTCAAGAAGTCGTTCACTAAGACTGTTCTTGTGAAACTTGCAAAATGATATTTGGAAGCCCATAGAGGGCTATTGTGAAAATGGAAATATCCTAAGATAAAAACCGAAAAGAAACTGTCTGAGAAACTGCTTTGTGTTGTGTTAGTTTATCTCACAGAGTTACAGCTTTCCCCTCAAGAAGTCGTTCACCAAGACTGTTCTTGTGAAATTTGCAAAGTGATATTTGGAAGCTCATAGAAGGCTATGGTGAAAATGAAAATATCTTCCGTTAAAAACTGGAAAGAAGCATTCTGAGAAACTGCCGTGTGTTCTGTTAATACATCTCACTGAGTTACAGCTTTCCCCTCAAGAACCCTCTCGCTAAGACTGTTCTTGTGGAATTTGCAAAGTGATATTTGGAAGCCCTTAGAGGGCTATGGTTAAAAAGGAAATATCCACCGTTAAAAACTGGAAAGAAGATTGCTGAGAAACTGCTTTGTGTTCTGTTAATTCATCTCACAGAATTACAGCTTTTCTCTCAGAAGCCTTTCGCTAAGATTGTTCTTGTAGAACTTGCAAAGTGATATTTGGAAGCCCATATAGGGCTATGGTGAAAAAGGAAATATCCTCCGTTAAAAACTGCAAAGAAGCTTTCTGAGAAACTGCTTTATGTTCTGTTAATTCATCTCACAGAATTACAGTTTACCCTCCAGCAGCCGTTCACTGAGCCTGTTCTTGTGGAATTTGCAATGCGATATTGGAAGCCCATAGAGGGTTATGGCGAAAAAGGATATATCCTAAGATAAAAACCGAAAAGAAGCTTTCTGAGAAACTGCTTTATGTTCTGTTAATTCATCTCACAGAATTACATTTTACCCTCCAGCAGCCGTTCACTGAGCCTGTTCTTGTGGAATTTGCAATGCGATATTGGAAGCCCATAGAGGGTTATGGCGAAAAAGGATATATCCTAAGATAAAAACCGAAAAGAAGCTTTCTGAGAAAATGCATTGTGTCCTCTTAATTCATCTCACAGAGTTACAGCTTTCCCCTCAAGAAGCCATTCACTAAGACTGTTCCTGTGGAATTTGCAAGGTGATAGTTGAAAGCCCATACAGGGCTACGGAGAAAATGGAAATATGTTGCGTTAAATACTGGAATCTTTCTAGGAAACTGCTTTGTGTTCTCTTAATTCATCTCACAGAGTTACAGCTTTCCCCTCAAGAAGCCTTTCGCTAAGACTGTTCATGTGGAATTTGCAAAGTGATATTTGGAATCCCATAGAGGACTATGGTGAAAAAGGAAATATCCTAAGGTAAAAACTGAAAAGTAGGTTTCTGAGAAAATGTTTTGTGTTATGTTAATTCATCTTACAGAGTTACAGTTTTACCCTCAAGAAGCCTTTCTCTAAGACTGCTCTTCTGGAATTTGCAAAGTGATATTTGGAAGCCCATAGTGGGCTTTGCTGTAAAAGGAAATATCCTAAGATAAAAAACGAAAAGAAGGTTTCTGAGAAACCGCTTTGTGTTCTGTTAGTTCATCTCACAGAGTTACAGCTTTCCCATCGAGAATCCTTTCGCTAAGACTGTTCTTGTGGAATTTGCAAATATTTTTGGAAGCTCATAGAGGGCTATGCTGAAAAAGGAAATATCCTAAGATAAAAACTGAAAAGAAGCTTTCTGAGAAACTGCTTTGTGTTCTGTTAATTCATCTCAGGGAGTTACGGCTTTCCCTTCAAGAAGTCTTTCACAAAGACTGTTCTTGTGTAATTTGCAAAGTGATATTTGGAAGGCCACAGAGGGCTATGTTGAAAAAGGAAAAATAGTAAGATTAAATCCGAAAAGAAACTTTTTGAGAAACTGCTTTGTGTTCTGATAATTCATCTCAGAGAGTTACAGATTTCCACTCAAGAGGCCGTTCACTAAGACTGTTCTTCTCAAATTTGAAAGTGATATTTAGAATCCCATAGAGGGCTATGGTGAAAAAGGAATTATTTTCCGTTAAAAACTGGACAGACGCTTTCTGAGAAACTGCTTTGTGTTCTGTTAATTCATCTGACAGAGTTACAACATTTCCCTCTAAAAGCCTTTCGCTAAGACTGTTCTTGTGGAATTTGCAAAGTGATATTTGGAAGCCCATAGTGGACTACGGTGAAAAAGGAAATGTCCTCAGATAAAAACTGGAAAGAAGCTTTCTGTGAAACTGCTTTGTGTTCTATTAATTCATCTCACTGTGTGACAGCTTTCCCCTCAAGAAGCCGTTCCCTAAGACTGTTCTTGTGTAATTTGCAACGTGATATTTGGAATCCCAGAGAGATATGGGGAAAACGGAAATATCTTCCGTTAAAAACTGGAAAGAAGCTTTCTGAGGAACTGCTTTGTGTTCTGTTAATTCATCTCACAGAGTTACAGCTTTCCCTGAAAAAATCCTTTCGCTAAGAGTGTTCTTGTGGAATTTGCAAAGTGATATTTGGAAGCCCGTACAAGGCTATGGTGAAAAAGGAAATATCTTCAGTTAAAAATTGGATAGAAGCTTTCTGAGAAATTGCTTTGTGTTCTCTTAATTCATCTCACAGAGTTACAGCTTTCCCCTCAAGAAGCCGTTCACTAGGACTATTCTTGTGAAATTTTCAAACTGATATTTGGAAACCCTTACAGAGATATGGTGAAAAAGGAAATATCTTCCGTTAAAAACTGGAAAGAAGCTTTCTGAGAAACTGCCGTGAGTTCTGTTCATACATCTCACCGAGTTACAGCTTTCCTCTCAAGAAACCTTTCTCTAAGGCTGTTCTTGTGGAATTTGCAAAGTGATATTTGGAAGCCCATAGTGGGCTATGGTGAAAAAGGAAAAATCTTCGGGTAAAAACTGGAAATAAGCTTTCTGAGAAACTGCTTTGTGTTCTGTTAATTCATCTCACAGAGTTACAACTTTCCCCTCAAGAAGCCGTTCACTAAGACTTTTCTTGTGGAATTTGCAAAGTGATATTTGGAGTCCCATTGAAGTCTATGGTGAAAAAGAAAACATCCTAAGATAAAAACTGAAATGAAGCTTTCTGTGAAACTGCATTGTGTTCTGTAAATTCATCTCACAGAGTTAGAGATTTCCCCTCAAGAAGTCGTTCACTAAGACTGTTCTTGTGAAACTTGCAAAATGATATTTGGAAGCCCATAGAGGGCTATTGTGAAAATGGAAATATCCTAAGATAAAAACCGAAAAGAAACTGTCTGAGAAACTGCTTTGTGTTGTGTTAGTTTATCTCACAGAGTTACAGCTTTCCCCTCAAGAAGTCGTTCACCAAGACTGTTCTTGTGAAATTTGCAAAGTGATATTTGGAAGCTCATAGAAGGCTATGGTGAAAATGAAAATATCTTCCGTTAAAAACTGGAAAGAAGCATTCTGAGAAACTGCCGTGTGTTCTGTTAATACATCTCACCGAGTTACAGCTTTCCCCTCAAGAACCCTCTCGCTAAGACTGTTCTTGTGGAATTTGCAAAGTGATATTTGGAAGCCCTTAGAGGGCTATGGTTAAAAAGGAAATATCCACCGTTAAAAACTGGAAAGAAGATTGCTGAGAAACTGCTTTGTGTTCTGTTAATTCATCTCACAGAATTACAGCTCTTCCCTCAGAAGCCTTTCGCTAAGATTGTTCTTGTAGAACTTGCAAAGTGATATTTGGAAGCCCATATAGGGCTACGGTGAAAAAGGAAATATCCTCCGTTAAAAACCGCAAAGAAGCTTTCTGAGAAACTGCTTTATGTTCTGGTAATTCATCTCACAGAATTACAGTTTACCCTCCAGCAGCCGTTCACTGAGCCTGTTCTTGTGGAATTTGCAATGCGATATTGGAAGCCCATAGAGGGTTATGGCGAAAAAGGATATATCCTAAGATAAAAACCGAAAAGAAGCTTTCTGAGAAAATGCATTGTGTCCTCTTAATTCATCTCACAGAGTTACAGCTTTCCCCTCAAGAAGCCATTCACTAAGACTGTTCCTGTGGAATTTGCAAGGTGATAGTTGAAAGCCCATACAGGGCTACGGAGAAAATGGAAATATGTTGCGTTAAATACTGGAATCTTTCTAGGAAACTGCTTTGTGTTCTCTTAATTCATCTCACAGAGTTACAGCTTTCCCCTCAAGAAGCCTTTCGCTAAGACTGTTCATGTGGAATTTGCAAAGTGATATTTGGAATCCCATAGAGGACTATGGTGAAAAAGGAAATATCCTAAGGTAAAAACTGAAAAGTAGGTTTCTGAGAAAATGTTTTGTGTTATGTTAATTCATCTTACAGAGTTACAGTTTTACCCTCAAGAAGCCTTTCTCTAAGACTGTTCTTCTGGAATTTGCAAAGTGATATTTGGAAGCCCATAGTGGGCTTTGCTGTAAAAGGAAATATCCTAAGATAAAAAACGAAAAGAAGGTTTCTGAGAAACCGCTTTGTGTTCTGTTAGTTCATCTCACAGAGTTACAGCTTTCCCATCGAGAATCCTTTCGCTAAGACTGTTCTTGTGGAATTTGCAAATATTTTTGTAAGCTCATAGAGGGCTATGCTGAAAAAGGAAATATCCTAAGATAAAAACTGAAAAGAAGCTTTCTGAGAAACTGCTTTGTGTTCTGTTAATTCATCTCAGGGAGTTACGGCTTTCCCTTCAAGAAGTCTTTCACAAAGACTGTTCTTGTGTAATTTGCAAAGTGATTTTTGGAAGGCCACAGAGGGCTATGTTGAAAAAGGAAAAATAGTAAGATTAAATCCGAAAAGAAACTGCTTTGTGTTCTGATAATTCATCTCAGAGAGTTACAGATTTCCACTCAAGAGGCCGTTCACTAAGACTGTTCTTCTCAAATTTGAAAGTGATATTTAGAATCCCATAGAGGGCTATGGTGAAAAAGGAATTATTTTCCGTTAAAAACTGGAAAGACGCTTTCTGAGAAACTGCTTTGTGTTCTGTTAATTCATCTGACAGAGTTACAACATTTCCCTCAGGAAGCCTTTCGCTAAGGCTGTTGTTGTCGAATGTGCAAAGTGATATTTGGAAGCCCATAGAGGACTATGGTGAAAAAGGAAATATCTTGAGTTAAAAAGCGGAAAGAATCTTTCTGAGAAACTCCCTTTTGTTCTGTTAATTCACCTCACAGAGTTACAGCTTTCCCCTCAATAATTCTTTCGCTAAGACTGTTCTTGTGGAATTTGCAAAGTGAGATTTGGAAGCCCATAGAGGGCTATGGTGAAAAAGGAAATATCGTAAGATAAAAACTGAAAAGAAGCTTTCTGAGAAACTGCTTTGTGTTCTGTGAATTCATCTCACATAGTTACAACATTTCCCTCTAAAACCCTTTCGCTAAGACTGTTCTTGTTGAATTTGCAAAGCGATATTTGGAAGCCCATAGAAGAATATGTTGAAAAAGGAAATATCTTCCGTTAGAAACTGAAAAGAAGCTTGTTGAAAAACTGCTTTGTGTTCTGTTAATTCATCTCACAGAGTTACAACTTTCCCCTCAGGAAATCTTTCGCTTACACTGTTCTTGTGAAATTTGCAAAGTGATATTTGGAATCCCACAGAGGGCTATGGAATAATAGGAAATATCCTCCGTTAAAAACTGGAAAGAAGCTTTCTGAGAAACTGCTTTGTGTTGTGTTAGTTTATCTCACAGAGTTACAGCTTTCCCCTCAAGAAGTCGTTCACTAAGACTTTTCTTGTGGAATTTGCAAAGCGATATTTGGAAGCCCATAGAAGGCTATGGTGAAAATGGAAATATCCTAAGATAAAAACCGAAAAGAAGCTGTCTGAGAAACTGCTCTGTGTTGTGTTAGTTTATCTCACAGAGTTACAGCTTTCCCCTCAAGAAATCGTTCACTAAGACTGTTCTTGTGGAATTTGCAAAGTGATATTTGGAAACCCATAGAGGGCTATGTTGAAAAAGGAAACATCGTAAGATAAAAACTGAAAAGAAGCTTTGTGAGAAATTGCTTTGTGTTCTGTTAATTCGTCTCACAAAGTTACAGCTTTCCCCTCAAGAAGCCTTTCGCTAAGACTGTTCTTGGGGAATTTGCAAAGCGATATTTGGAAACCTATAGAGGGCTAAGGTGAAAAAGGAAATATCTTCCGTTAAAAACTGGAAAGAAGATTTCTGAGAAACTGCTTTGTGTTCTGTTAATGCATCTCACAGGGTTACAGCTTTCCCCTCCAGACACCTTTCGCTAACACTGTTCTTGTGGAATTTGCAAAGTGATATTTGGAAGCCCAGAGAGAACTATGGTGAAAAAGGAAATATCTTCAGTTAAAAAATGAAAAGAAGCTTTCCGAGAAACTGCTTTGTGTTCTGTTAATTCATCTCAAAGAGTTACAGCTTTCCCCTCCAGACACCTTTCGCTAACACTGTAATTGTGAAATTTGCAAAGTGATATTTGGAAGCCCAGAGAGAATTATGGTGAAAAAGGAAATACCTTCAGTTTAAAAATGAAAAGAAGCTTTCCGAGAAACTGCTTTGTGTTCTGTTAATTCATCTCAAAGAGTTACAGCTTTCCCCTCAAGAAGCCTTCCACTAAGACTGTTTTTGAGGAATTTCCAAAGTGATATGTGGAAGCCCATAGAAGGCTATTGTGAAAACGGAAATATCCTAAGATACTAACCGAAAAGAAGCTGTCTAAAAAACTGCTTTGTGTTCTGTTAGTTCATCGCACAGAGCTACAGATTTCCTCTCAAGAAGACGTTCACTAAGACAGTTTTGTGAAATTTGGAAAGTGATATTTGGATACCCATAGTGGACTATGGTGAAAAAGGAAATATCTTCCGTTAAAAACTGGAAAGAACCATTCTGAGAAAATGCGGTGTGTTCTGTTAGTACATATGACCGAGTTACAGCTTTCCTCTCAAGAAGCCTTTCGCTAAGACTGTTCTTGTGGGATTTCCAAAGTGATATTTGGAAGCCCATAGAGGGCTATAGTGAAAAAGGAATTATCTTCAGTTAAATACTGGAAAGAAGCTTTCTGAGAGACTGCTTTGTGTTCTGTTAATTCATCTCACAGAGTTACAGCTTCCCCCTCAAGAAACCTTTCGCTAAGACTGTTCTTGTGGAATTTTCAAAGTGATATTTGGAAGCCCATAGAGGACTATGGTGAAAAACGAAACATCTTCCGTTAAAAACTGGAAAGAAGATTTGTGAGAAACTGCTTTTTATTCTGTTAATTCATCTCACAGAGTTACAGATTTCCCCTCCAGAAGCCTTTCGCTAAGACTGTTCTAGTGGAATTTGCAAAGTGATATTTGGAAGCCCATGGAGGGCTATGGTGAAAAGGGTAATAACTTCCGTTAAGAACTGGAAAGAAGCTTTCTAAGAAACTGCCGTGTGTTCTGTTAATACATCTCACCGAGTTACAGCTCTACCCTCAAGAAGCCTTTCTATAAAAATGTTCTTGTGGAATTTGCAATGTGATACTTGGAAGCCCATAGAGGGCTATTTTGAAAATGGAAATACCCTAAGATAAAAACCGAAAAGAAGCTGTCAGAGAAACTGCTTTGTGTTGTGTTAGTTCATCTCACTGTGTTACAGCTTTCCCCTCAAGAAGCCCTTCACTAAGACTGTTCTTGTGAAATTTGCAAACTGATATTTGTAATCCCTTAGAGAGCTATGGTGAAAAAGGAAATATATTCCCTTAAAAACTGGAAATAAGCTTTCTGAGAAACTGCCATGTGTTCTCTTAATGCACCTCACCGAGTTACAGCTTTCCCCTCAAGAAGACTTTCGCTAAGACTGTTGTTGTGGGATTTGCAAAGTGATATTTGGAAGTCCATAGAGGTCTATTGTGAAAAAGGAAATTTCTTCCGTTAAAAACTGGAAAGAAGATTTCTGAGAAATTGCTATTTGTTCTGTTAATTCATCTCACAGAGTTACAGCTTCTCCTCCAGAAGCCTTTCGCTAAGACTGTTCTTGTGGAATTTGCAAAGTGATATTTGGAAGCCCATAGAAGGCTATTTTGAAAAAGGAATTATCCTAAGATAGAATCTGAAAATAAGCTTTCTGAAAATCTGCTTTGTGTTCTGTTAATTCATCTCACAGAGTTACAGCTTTCCCCTCAAAAAGGCTTTCGGTAAGCCTGTTCTTGTGTAATTTGCAATGTGATATTTTGAAGCCCATAGAGGGCTATGGTGAAAAAGGAAATATCTTCCGTTAAAAACTGGAAGGAATATTTCTGAGAAACTACTTTGTGTTCTGTTAATTCATCTCACAGAGTTACAGGTTTCCCCTCTAGAAGCCTTTCGGTAAGACTGTTTTTTGTTATTTCCAAAGTGATATTTGGAATCCCATAGAGGGTTATGGTGAAAAAGAAATATCTTCCGTTAAAAACTGGAAAGAAGCTTTCTAAGAAACTGCCGTGTGTTCTGGTTATACATCTCACCGAGATACTGCTTTCCTCTCAAATAGCCCTTCGCTGAGACTGTTCTTGTGGGATTTGCAAAGTGATATTTGGAAGCCCATAGAGTGCTGTGGTGAAAAGGAAATATCTTCAGTTAAAAACTTGAAAGAAACTTTCTGAGAAACTGCTTTGTGTTCTGTTAATTCATCTCACAGAGTTACAGCTTTCCCCTCAAGAAACGTTTCGCTAAGACTGTTCTTGTGGAATCTGCAAAGTCATGTTTGGAAGCACATATAGCTCTAAGGTGATAAAGGAAATTTCTTCCGTTAAAAACTGGAAAGAAGATTTCTGAGAAACTGCTTTGTGTTCTGTTAATTTATCACACAGAGTTACAGCTTTCCTCTCCAGAAGCCTTTTGCAAGCCCTTAGAGGGCCATGTTGAAAAAGGAAATATCTTCCGTTAAAAACCGAAAAGAAGCTTTCTGAGAAACTTCTTTCTGTTTTGTTAGTTCATATCACAGAGTTACAGCTTTCCCCTCAAGAAGTCGTTCACTAAGACTATTCTTGTGAAATATTCAAAGTGATATTTATAAAGCCATAGAGGGCTATGGTGAAAAAGGAAATATCCTAAGACAGAAACTGAAAAGAAGGTTTCTGAGAAACTGTTTTGTGTTCTGTTAATACATCTCACAGAGTTACATCTTTTCCCTCAAGAAGCCTTTCGCGAAGACTGTTCTTGTGGAATATGTAAAGTGATATTTGGAAGCCTGTACAAGGCTATGGTGAAAAAGGAAATATCTTCAGTTAAAAATTGGATAGAAGCTTTCTGAGAAATTGCTTTGTGTTCTCTTAATTCATCTCACAGAGTTACAGCTTTCCCCTCAAGAAGCCGTTCACTAGGACTATTCCTGTGAAATTTTCAAACTGATATTTGGAAACCCTTACAGAGATATGGTGAAAAAGGAAATATCTTCCGTTAAAAACTGGAAAGAAGCTTTCTGAGAAACTGCCGTGAGTTCTGTTCATACATCTCACCGAGTTACAGCTTTCCTCTCAAGAAACCTTTCTCTAAGGCTGTTCTTGTGGAATTTGCAAAGTGATATTTGGAAGCCCATAGTGGGCTATGGTGAAAAAGGAAAAATCTTCGGGTAAAAACTGGAAATAAGCTTTCTGAGAAACTGCTTTGTGTTCTGTTAATTCATCTCACAGAGTTACAACTTTCCCCTCAAGAAGCCGTTCACTAAGACTTTTCTTGTGGAATTTGCAAAGTGATATTTGGAGTCCCATTGAAGGCTATGGTGAAAAAGAAAACATCCCAAGATAAAAACTGAAATGAAGCTTTCTGTGAAACTGCATTGTGTTCTGTAAATTCATCTCACAGAGTTAGAGATTTCCCCTCAAGAAGTCGTTCACTAAGACTGTTCTTGTGAAACTTGCAAAATGATATTTGGAAGCCCATAGAGGGCTATTGTGAAAATGGAAATATCCTAAGATAAAAACCGAAAAGAAACTGTCTGAGAAACTGCTTTGTGTTGTGTTAGTTTATCTCACAGAGTTACAGCTTTCCCCTCAAGAAGTCGTTCACCAAGACTGTTCTTGTGAAATTTGCAAAGTGATATTTGGAAGCTCATAGAAGGCTATGGTGAAAATGAAAATATCTTCCGTTAAAAACTGGAAAGAAGCATTCTGAGAAACTGCCGTGTGTTCTGTTAATACATCTCACCGAGTTACAGCTTTCCCCTCAAGAACCCTCTCGCTAAGACTGTTCTTGTGGAATTTGCAAAGTGATATTTGGAAGCCCTTAGAGGGCTATGGTTAAAAAGGAAATATCCACCGTTAAAAACTGGAAAGAAGATTGCTGAGAAACTGCTTTGTGTTCTGTTAATTCATCTCACAGAATTACAGCTTTTCCCTCAGAAGCCTTTCGCTAAGATTGTTCTTGTAGAACTTGCAAAGTGATATTTGGAAGCCCATATAGGGCTATGGTGAAAAAGGAAATATCCTCCGTTAAAAACTGCAAAGAAGCTTTCTGAGAAACTGCTTTATGTTCTGTTAATTCATCTCACAGAATTACAGTTTACCCTCCAGCAGCCGTTCACTGAGCCTGTTCTTGTGGAATTTGCAATGCGATATTGGAAGCCCATAGAGGGTTATGGCGAAAAAGGATATATCCTAAGATAAAAACCGAAAAGAAGCTTTCTGAGAAACTGCTTTATGTTCTGTTAATTCATCTCACAGAATTACATTTTACCCTCCAGCAGCCGTTCACTGAGCCTGTTCTTGTGGAATTTGCAATGCGATATTGGAAGCCCATAGAGGGTTATGGCGAAAAAGGATATATCCTAAGATAAAAACCGAAAAGAAGCTTTCTGAGAAAATGCATTGTGTCCTCTTAATTCATCTCACAGAGTTACAGCTTTCCCCTCAAGAAGCCATTCACTAAGACTGTTCCTGTGGAATTTGCAAGGTGATAGTTGAAAGCCCATACAGGGCTACGGAGAAAATGGAAATATGTTGCGTTAAATACTGGAAAGAATCTTTCTAGGAAACTGCTTTGTGTTCTCTTAATTCATCTCACAGAGTTACAGCTTTCCCCTCAAGAAGCCTTTCGCTAAGACTGTTCATGTGGAATTTGCAAAGTGATATTTGGAATCCCATAGAGGACTATGGTGAAAAAGGAAATATCCTAAGGTAAAAACTGAAAAGTAGGTTTCTGAGAAAATGTTTTGTGTTATGTTAATTCATCTTACAGAGTTACAGTTTTACCCTCAAGAAGCCTTTCTCTAAGACTGTTCTTCTGGAATTTGCAAAGTGATATTTGGAAGCCCATAGTGGGCTTTGCTGTAAAAGGAAATATCCTAAGATAAAAAACGAAAAGAAGGTTTCTGAGAAACCGCTTTGTGTTCTGTTAGTTCATCTCACAGAGTTACAGCTTTCCCATCGAGAATCCTTTCGCTAAGACTGTTCTTGTGGAATTTGCAAATATTTTTGGAAGCTCATAGAGGGCTATGCTGAAAAAGGAAATATCCTAAGATAAAAACTGAAAAGAAGCTTTCTGAGAAACTGCTTTGTGTTCTGTTAATTCATCTCAGGGAGTTACGGCTTTCCCTTCAAGAAGACTTTCACAAAGACTGTTCTTGTGTAATTTGCAAAGTGATATTTGGAAGGCCACAGAGGGCTATGTTGAAAAAGGAAAAATAGTAAGATTAAATCCGAAAAGAAACTTTTTGAGAAACTGCTTTGTGTTCTGATAATTCATCTCAGAGAGTTACAGATTTCCACTCAAGAGGCCGTTCACTAAGACTGTTCTTCTCAAATTTGAAAGTGATATTTAGAATCCCATAGAGGGCTATGGTGAAAAAGGAATTATTTTCCGTTAAAAACTGGAAAGACGCTTTCTGAGAAACTGCTTTGTGTTCTGTTAATTCATCTGACAGAGTTACAACATTTCCCTCTAAAAGCCTTTCGCTAAGACTGTTCTTGTGGAATTTGCAAAGTGATATTTGGAAGCCCATAGTGGAATACGGTGAAAAATTAAATGTCCTCAGATAAAAACTGGAAAGAAGCTTTCTGTGAAACTGCTTTGTGTTCTATTAATTCATCTCACTGTGTGACAGCTTTCCCCTCAAGAAGCCGTTCCCTAAGACTGTTCTTGTGTAATTTGCAACGTGATATTTGGAATCCCAGAGAGATATGGGGAAAACGGAAATATCTTCCGTTAAAAACTGGAAAGAAGCTTTCTGAGGAACTGCTTTGTGTTCTGTTAATTCATCTCACAGAGATACAGCTTTCCCTGAAAGAATCCTTTCGCTAAGAGTGTTCTTGTGGAATTTGCAAAGTGATATTTGGAAGCCCGTACAAGGCTATGGTGAAAAAGGAAATATCTTCAGTTAAAAATTGGATAGAAGCTTTCTGAGAAATTGCTTTGTGTTCTCTTAATTCATCTCACAGAGTTACAGCTTTCCCCTCAAGAAGCCGTTCACTAGGACTATTCTTGTGAAATTTTCAAACTGATATTTGGAAACCCTTACAGAGATATGGTGAAAAAGGAAATATCTTCCGTTAAAAACTGGAAAGAAGCTTTCTGAGAAACTGCCGTGGGTTCTGTTCATACATCTCACCGAGTTACAGCTTTCCTCTCAAGAAACCTTTCTCTAAGGCTGTTCTTGTGGAATTTGCAAAGTGATATTTGGAAGCCCATAGTGGGCTATGGTGAAAAAGGAAAAATCTTCGGGTAAAAACTGGAAATAAGCTTTCTGAGAAACTGCTTTGTGTTCTGTTAATTCATCTCACAGAGTTACAACTTTCCCCTCAAGAAGCCGTTCACTAAGACTTTTCTTGTGGAATTTGCAAAGTGATATTTGGAGTCCCATTGAAGGCTATGGTGAAAAAGAAAACATCCTAAGATAAAAACTGAAATGAAGCTTTCTGTGAAACTGCATTGTGTTCTGTAAATTCATCTCACAGAGTTAGAGATTTCCCCTCAAGAAGTCGTTCACTAAGACTGTTCTTGTGAAACTTGCAAAATGATATTTGGGAGCCCATAGAGGGCTATTGTGAAAATGGAAATATCCTAAGATAAAAACCGAAAAGAAACTGTCTGAGAAACTGCTTTGTGTTGTGTTAGTTTATCTCACAGAGTTACAGCTTTCCCCTCAAGAAGTCGTTCACCAAGACTGTTCTTGTGAAATTTGCAAAGTGATATTTGGAAGCTCATAGAAGGCTATGGTGAAAATGAAAATATCTTCCGTTAAAAACTGGAAAGAAGCATTCTGAGAAACTGCCGTGTGTTCTGTTAATACATCTCACCGAGTTACAGCTTTCCCCTCAAGAACCCTCTCGCTAAGACTGTTCTTGTGGAATTTGCAAAGTGATATTTGGAAGCCCTTAGAGGGCTATGGTTAAAAAGGAAATATCCACCGTTAAAAACTGGAAAGAAGATTGCTGAGAAACTGCTTTGTGTTCTGTTAATTCATCTCACAGAATTACAGCTTTTCCCTCAGAAGCCTTTCGCTAAGATTGTTCTTGTAGAACTTGCAAAGTGATATTTGGAAGCCCATATAGGGCTATGGTGAAAAAGGAAATATCCTCCGTTAAAAACTGCAAAGAAGCTTTCTGAGAAACTGCTTTATGTTCTGTTAATTCATCTCACAGAATTACAGTTTACCCTCCAGCAGCCGTTCACTGAGCCTGTTCTTGTGGAATTTGCAATGCGATATTGGAAGCCCATAGAGGGTTATGGCGAAAAAGGATATATCCTAAGATAAAAACCGAAAAGAAGCTTTCTGAGAAAATGCATTGTGTCCTCTTAATTCATCTCACAGAGTTACAGCTTTCCCCTCAAGAAGCCATTCACTAAGACTGTTCCTGTGGAATTTGCAAGGTGATAGTTGAAAGCCCATACAGGGCTACGGAGAAAATGGAAATATGTTGCGTTAAATACTGGAAAGAATCTTTCTAGGAAACTGCTTTGTGTTCTCTTAATTCATCTCACAGAGTTACAGCTTTCCCCTCAAGAAGCCTTTCGCTAAGACTGTTCATGTGGAATTTGCAAAGTGATATTTGGAATCCCATAGAGGACTATGGTGAAAAAGGAAATATCCTAAGGTAAAAACTGAAAAGTAGGTTTCTGAGAAAATGTTTTGTGTTATGTTAATTCATCTTACAGAGTTACAGTTTTACCCTCAAGAAGCCTTTCTCTAAGACTGTTCTTCTGGAATTTGCAAAGTGATATTTGGAAGCCCATAGTGGGCTTTGCTGTAAAAGGAAATATCCTAAGATAAAAAACGAAAAGAAGGTTTCTGAGAAACCGCTTTGTGTTCTGTTAGTTCATCTCACAGAGTTACAGCTTTCCCATCGAGAATCCTTTCGCTAAGACTGTTCTTGTGGAATTTGCAAATATTTTTGGAAGCTCATAGAGGGCTATGCTGAAAAAGGAAATATCCTAAGATAAAAACTGAAAAGAAGCTTTCTGAGAAACTGCTTTGTGTTCTGTTAATTCATCTCAGGGAGTTACGGCTTTCCCTTCAAGAAGTCTTTCACAAAGACTGTTCTTGTGTAATTTGCAAAGTGATTTTTGGAAGGCTACAGAGGGCTATGTTGAAAAAGGAAAAATAGTAAGATTAAATCCGAAAAGAAACTGCTTTGTGTTCTGATAATTCATCTCAGAGAGTTACAGATTTCCACTCAAGAGGCCGTTCACTAAGACTGTTCTTCTCAAATTTGAAAGTGATATTTAGAATCCCATAGAGGGCTATGGTGAAAAAGGAATTATTTTCCGTTAAAAACTGGAAAGACGCTTTCTGAGAAACTGCTTTGTGTTCTGTTAATTCATCTGACAGAGTTACAACATTTCCCTCAGGAAGCCTTTCGCTAAGGCTGTTGTTGTTGAATGTGCAAATTGATATTTGGAAGCCCATAGAGGACTATGGTGAAAAAGGAAATATCTTGAGTTAAAAAGCGGAAAGAATCTTTCTGAGAAACTCCCTTTTGTTCTGTTAATTCACCTCACAGAGTTACAGCTTTCCCCTCAATAATTCTTTCGCTAAGACTGTTCTTGTGGAATTTGCAAAGTGAGATTTGGAAGCCCATAGAGGGCTATGGTGAAAAAGGAAATATCGTAAGATAAAAACTGAAAAGAAGCTTTCTGAGAAACTGCTTTGTGTTCTGTGAATTCATCTCACATAGTTACAACATTTCCCTCTAAAACCCTTTCGCTAAGACTGTTCTTGTTGAATTTGCAAAGCGATATTTGGAAGCCCATAGAAGAATATGTTGAAAAAGGAAATATCTTCCGTTAGAAACTGAAAAGAAGCTTGTTGAAAAACTGCTTTGTGTTCTGTTAATTCATCTCACAGAGTTACAACTTTCCCCTCAGGAAATCTTTCGCTTACACTGTTCTTGTGAAATTTGCAAAGTGATATTTGGAATCCCACAGAGGGCTATGGAATAATAGGAAATATCCTCCGTTAAAAACTGGAAAGAAGCTTTCTGAGAAACTGCTTTGTGTTGTGTTAGTTTATCTCACAGAGTTACAGCTTTCCCCTCAAGAAGTCGTTCACTAAGACTTTTCTTGTGGAATTTGCAAAGCGATATTTGGAAGCCCATAGAAGGCTATGGTGAAAATGGAAATATCCTAAGATAAAAACCGAAAAGAAGCTGTCTGAGAAACTGCTCTGTGTTGTGTTAGTTTATCTCACAGAGTTACAGCTTTCCCCTCAAGAAATCGTTCACTAAGACTGTTCTTGTGGAATTTGCAAAGTGATATTTGGAAACCCATAGAGGGCTATGTTGAAAAAGGAAACATCGTAAGATAAAAACTGAAAAGAAGCTTTGTGAGAAATTGCTTTGTGTTCTGTTAATTCGTCTCACAAAGTTACAGCTTTCCCCTCAAGAAGCCTTTCGCTAAGACTGTTCTTGGGGAATTTGCAAAGCGATATTTGGAAACCTATAGAGGGCTAAGGTGAAAAAGGAAATATCTTCCGTTAAAAACTGGAAAGAAGATTTCTGAGAAACTGCTTTGTGTTCTGTTAATGCATCTCACAGGGTTACAGCTTTCCCCTCCAGACACCTTTCGCTAACACTGTTCTTGTGGAATTTGCAAAGTGATATTTGGAAGCCCAGAGAGAACTATGGTGAAAAAGGAAATATCTTCAGTTAAAAAATGAAAAGAAGCTTTCCGAGAAACTGCTTTGTGTTCTGTTAATTCATCTCAAAGAGTTACAGCTTTCCCCTCCAGACACCTTTCGCTAACACTGTAATTGTGAAATTTGCAAAGTGATATTTGGAAGCCCAGAGAGAATTATGGTGAAAAAGGAAATACCTTCAGTTTAAAAATGAAAAGAAGCTTTCCGAGAAACTGCTTTGTGTTCTGTTAATTCATCTCAAAGAGTTACAGCTTTCCCCTCAAGAAGCCTTCCACTAAGACTGTTTTTGAGGAATTTCCAAAGTGATATGTGGAAGCCCATAGAAGGCTATTGTGAAAACGGAAATATCCTAAGATACTAACCGAAAAGAAGCTGTCTAAAAAACTGCTTTGTGTTCTGTTAGTTCATCGCACAGAGCTACAGATTTCCTCTCAAGAAGACGTTCACTAAGACAGTTTTGTGAAATTTGGAAAGTGATATTTGGATACCCATAGTGGACTATGGTGAAAAAGGAAATATCTTCCGTTAAAAACTGGAAAGAACCATTCTGAGAAAATGCGGTGTGTTCTGTTAGTACATATGACCGAGTTACAGCTTTCCTCTCAAGAAGCCTTTCGCTAAGACTGTTCTTGTGGGATTTCCAAAGTGATATTTGGAAGCCCATAGAGGGCTATAGTGAAAAAGGAATTATCTTCAGTTAAATACTGGAAAGAAGCTTTCTGAGAGACTGCTTTGTGTTCTGTTAATTCATCTCACAGAGTTACAGCTTCCCCCTCAAGAAACCTTTCGCTAAGACTGTTCTTGTGGAATTTTCAAAGTGATATTTGGAAGCCCATAGAGGACTATGGTGAAAAACGAAACATCTTCCGTTAAAAACTGGAAAGAAGATTTGTGAGAAACTGCTTTTTATTCTGTTAATTCATCTCACAGAGTTACAGATTTCCCCTCCAGAAGCCTTTCGCTAAGACTGTTCTAGTGGAATTTGCAAAGTGATATTTGGAAGCCCATGGAGGGCTATGGTGAAAAGGGTAATAACTTCCGTTAAGAACTGGAAAGAAGCTTTCTAAGAAACTGCCGTGTGTTCTGTTAATACATCTCACCGAGTTACAGCTCTACCCTCAAGAAGCCTTTCTATAAAAATGTTCTTGTGGAATTTGCAATGTGATACTTGGAAGCCCATAGAGGGCTATTTTGAAAATGGAAATACCCTAAGATAAAAACCGAAAAGAAGCTGTCAGAGAAACTGCTTTGTGTTGTGTTAGTTCATCTCACTGTGTTACAGCTTTCCCCTCAAGAAGCCCTTCACTAAGACTGTTCTTGTGAAATTTGCAAACTGATATTTGTAATCCCTTAGAGAGCTATGGTGAAAAAGGAAATATATTCCCTTAAAAACTGGAAATAAGCTTTCTGAGAAACTGCCATGTGTTCTCTTAATGCACCTCACCGAGTTACAGCTTTCCCCTCAAGAAGACTTTCGCTAAGACTGTTGTTGTGGGATTTGCAAAGTGATATTTGGAAGTCCATAGAGGTCTATTGTGAAAAAGGAAATTTCTTCCGTTAAAAACTGGAAAGAAGATTTCTGAGAAATTGCTATTTGTTCTGTTAATTCATCTCACAGAGTTACAGCTTCTCCTCCAGAAGCCTTTCGCTAAGACTGTTCTTGTGGAATTTGCAAAGTGATATTTGGAAGCCCATAGAAGGCTATTTTGAAAAAGGAATTATCCTAAGATAGAATCTGAAAATAAGCTTTCTGAAAATCTGCTTTGTGTTCTGTTAATTCATCTCACAGAGTTACAGCTTTCCCCTCAAAAAGGCTTTCGGTAAGCCTGTTCTTGTGTAATTTGCAATGTGATATTTTGAAGCCCATAGAAGGCTATGGTGAAAAAGGAAATATCTTCCGTTAAAAACTGGAAGGAATATTTCTGAGAAACTACTTTGTGTTCTGTTAATTCATCTCACAGAGTTACAGGTTTCCCCTCTAGAAGCCTTTCGGTAAGACTGTTTTTTGTTATTTCCAAAGTGATATTTGGAATCCCATAGAGGGTTATGGTGAAAAAGAAATATCTTCCGTTAAAAACTGGAAAGAAGCTTTCTAAGAAACTGCCGTGTGTTCTGGTTATACATCTCACCGAGATACTGCTTTCCTCTCAAATAGCCCTTCGCTGAGACTGTTCTTGTGGGATTTGCAAAGTGATATTTGGAAGCCCATAGAGTGCTGTGGTGAAAAGGAAATATCTTCAGTTAAAAACTTGAAAGAAACTTTCTGAGAAACTGCTTTGTGTTCTGTTAATTCATCTCACAGAGTTACAGCTTTCCCCTCAAGAAACGTTTCGCTAAGACTGTTCTTGTGGAATCTGCAAAGTCATGTTTGGAAGCACATATAGCTCTAAGGTGATAAAGGAAATTTCTTCCGTTAAAAACTGGAAAGAAGATTTCTGAGAAACTGCTTTGTGTTCTGTTAATTTATCACACAGAGTTACAGCTTTCCTCTCCAGAAGCCTTTTGCAAGCCCTTAGAGGGCCATGTTGAAAAAGGAAATATCTTCCGTTAAAAACCGAAAAGAAGCTTTCTGAGAAACTTCTTTCTGTTTTGTTAGTTCATATCACAGAGTTACAGCTTTCCCCTCAAGAAGTCGTTCACTAAGACTATTCTTGTGAAATATTCAAAGTGATATTTATAAAGCCATAGAGGGCTATGGTGAAAAAGGAAATATCCTAAGACAGAAACTGAAAAGAAGGTTTCTGAGAAACTGTTTTGTGTTCTGTTAATACATCTCACAGATTTACATCTTTTCCCTCAAGAAGCCTTTCGCGAAGACTGTTCTTGTGGAATATGTAAAGTGATATTTGGAAGCCCGTACAAGGCTATGGTGAAAAAGGAAATATCTTCAGTTAAAAATTGGATAGAAGCTTTCTGAGAAATTGCTTTGTGTTCTCTTAATTCATCTCACAGAGTTACAGCTTTCCCCTCAAGAAGCCGTTCACTAGGACTATTCTTGTGAAATTTTCAAACTGATATTTGGAAACCCTTACAGAGATATGGTGAAAAAGGAAATATCTTCCGTTAAAAACTGGAAAGAAGCTTTCTGAGAAACTGCCGTGAGTTCTGTTCATACATCTCACCGAGTTACAGCTTTCCTCTCAAGAAACCTTTCTCTAAGGCTGTTCTTGTGGAATTTGCAAAGTGATATTTGGAAGCCCATAGTGGGCTATGGTGAAAAAGGAAAAATCTTCGGGTAAAAACTGGAAATAAGCTTTCTGAGAAACTGCTTTGTGTTCTGTTAATTCATCTCACAGAGTTACAACTTTCCCCTCAAGAAGCCGTTCACTAAGACTTTTCTTGTGGAATTTGCAAAGTGATATTTGGAGTCCCATTGAAGGCTATGGTGAAAAAGAAAACATCCCAAGATAAAAACTGAAATGAAGCTTTCTGTGAAACTGCATTGTGTTCTGTAAATTCATCTCACAGAGTTAGAGATTTCCCCTCAAGAAGTCGTTCACTAAGACTGTTCTTGTGAAACTTGCAAAATGATATTTGGAAGCCCATAGAGGGCTATTGTGAAAATGGAAATATCCTAAGATAAAAACCGAAAAGAAACTGTCTGAGAAACTGCTTTGTGTTGTGTTAGTTTATCTCACAGAGTTACAGCTTTCCCCTCAAGAAGTCGTTCACCAAGACTGTTCTTGTGAAATTTGCAAAGTGATATTTGGAAGCTCATAGAAGGCTATGGTGAAAATGAAAATATCTTCCGTTAAAAACTGGAAAGAAGCATTCTGAGAAACTGCCGTGTGTTCTGTTAATACATCTCACTGAGTTACAGCTTTCCCCTCAAGAACCCTCTCGCTAAGACTGTTCTTGTGGAATTTGCAAAGTGATATTTGGAAGCCCTTAGAGGGCTATGGTTAAAAAGGAAATATCCACCGTTAAAAACTGGAAAGAAGATTGCTGAGAAACTGCTTTGTGTTCTGTTAATTCATCTCACAGAATTACAGCTTTTCTCTCAGAAGCCTTTCGCTAAGATTGTTCTTGTAGAACTTGCAAAGTGATATTTGGAAGCCCATATAGGGCTATGGTGAAAAAGGAAATATCCTCCGTTAAAAACTGCAAAGAAGCTTTCTGAGAAACTGCTTTATGTTCTGTTAATTCATCTCACAGAATTACAGTTTACCCTCCAGCAGCCGTTCACTGAGCCTGTTCTTGTGGAATTTGCAATGCGATATTGGAAGCCCATAGAGGGTTATGGCGAAAAAGGATATATCCTAAGATAAAAACCGAAAAGAAGCTTTCTGAGAAACTGCTTTATGTTCTGTTAATTCATCTCACAGAATTACATTTTACCCTCCAGCAGCCGTTCACTGAGCCTGTTCTTGTGGAATTTGCAATGCGATATTGGAAGCCCATAGAGGGTTATGGCGAAAAAGGATATATCCTAAGATAAAAACCGAAAAGAAGCTTTCTGAGAAAATGCATTGTGTCCTCTTAATTCATCTCACAGAGTTACAGCTTTCCCCTCAAGAAGCCATTCACTAAGACTGTTCCTGTGGAATTTGCAAGGTGATAGTTGAAAGCCCATACAGGGCTACGGAGAAAATGGAAATATGTTGCGTTAAATACTGGAATCTTTCTAGGAAACTGCTTTGTGTTCTCTTAATTCATCTCACAGAGTTACAGCTTTCCCCTCAAGAAGCCTTTCGCTAAGACTGTTCATGTGGAATTTGCAAAGTGATATTTGGAATCCCATAGAGGACTATGGTGAAAAAGGAAATATCCTAAGGTAAAAACTGAAAAGTAGGTTTCTGAGAAAATGTTTTGTGTTATGTTAATTCATCTTACAGAGTTACAGTTTTACCCTCAAGAAGCCTTTCTCTAAGACTGCTCTTCTGGAATTTGCAAAGTGATATTTGGAAGCCCATAGTGGGCTTTGCTGTAAAAGGAAATATCCTAAGATAAAAAACGAAAAGAAGGTTTCTGAGAAACCGCTTTGTGTTCTGTTAGTTCATCTCACAGAGTTACAGCTTTCCCATCGAGAATCCTTTCGCTAAGACTGTTCTTGTGGAATTTGCAAATATTTTTGGAAGCTCATAGAGGGCTATGCTGAAAAAGGAAATATCCTAAGATAAAAACTGAAAAGAAGCTTTCTGAGAAACTGCTTTGTGTTCTGTTAATTCATCTCAGGGAGTTACGGCTTTCCCTTCAAGAAGTCTTTCACAAAGACTGTTCTTGTGTAATTTGCAAAGTGATATTTGGAAGGCCACAGAGGGCTATGTTGAAAAAGGAAAAATAGTAAGATTAAATCCGAAAAGAAACTTTTTGAGAAACTGCTTTGTGTTCTGATAATTCATCTCAGAGAGTTACAGATTTCCACTCAAGAGGCCGTTCACTAAGACTGTTCTTCTCAAATTTGAAAGTGATATTTAGAATCCCATAGAGGGCTATGGTGAAAAAGGAATTATTTTCCGTTAAAAACTGGACAGACGCTTTCTGAGAAACTGCTTTGTGTTCTGTTAATTCATCTGACAGAGTTACAACATTTCCCTCTAAAAGCCTTTCGCTAAGACTGTTCTTGTGGAATTTGCAAAGTGATATTTGGAAGCCCATAGTGGACTACGGTGAAAAAGGAAATGTCCTCAGATAAAAACTGGAAAGAAGCTTTCTGTGAAACTGCTTTGTGTTCTATTAATTCATCTCACTGTGTGACAGCTTTCCCCTCAAGAAGCCGTTCCCTAAGACTGTTCTTGTGTAATTTGCAACGTGATATTTGGAATCCCAGAGAGATATGGGGAAAACGGAAATATCTTCCGTTAAAAACTGGAAAGAAGCTTTCTGAGGAACTGCTTTGTGTTCTGTTAATTCATCTCACAGAGTTACAGCTTTCCCTGAAAAAATCCTTTCGCTAAGAGTGTTCTTGTGGAATTTGCAAAGTGATATTTGGAAGCCCGTACAAGGCTATGGTGAAAAAGGAAATATCTTCAGTTAAAAATTGGATAGAAGCTTTCTGAGAAATTGCTTTGTGTTCTCTTAATTCATCTCACAGAGTTATAGCTTTCCCCTCAAGAAGCCGTTCACTAGGACTATTCTTGTGAAATTTTCAAACTGATATTTGGAAACCCTTACAGAGATATGGTGAAAAAGGAAATATCTTCCGTTAAAAACTGGAAAGAAGCTTTCCGAGAAACTGCCGTGAGTTCTGTTCATACATCTCACCGAGTTACAGCTTTCCTCTCAAGAAACCTTTCTCTAAGGCTGTTCTTGTGGAATTTGCAAAGTGATATTTGGAAGCCCATAGTGGGCTATGGTGAAAAAGGAAAAATCTTCGGGTAAAAACTGGAAATAAGCTTTCTGAGAAACTGCTTTGTGTTCTGTTAATTCATCTCACAGAGTTACAACTTTCCCCTCAAGAAGCCGTTCACTAAGACTTTTCTTGTGGAATTTGCAAAGTGATATTTTGAGTCCCATTGAAGGCTATGGTGAAAAAGAAAACATCCTAAGATAAAAACTGAAATGAAGCTTTCTGTGAAACTGCATTGTGTTCTGTAAATTCATCTCACAGAGTTAGAGATTTCCCCTCAAGAAGTCGTTCACTAAGACTGTTCTTGTGAAACTTGCAAAATGATATTTGGAAGCCCATAGAGGGCTATTGTGAAAATGGAAATATCCTAAGATAAAAACCGAAAAGAAACTGTCTGAGAAACTGCTTTGTGTTGTGTTAGTTTATCTCACAGAGTTACAGCTTTCCCCTCAAGAAGTCGTTCACCAAGACTGTTCTTGTGAAATTTGCAAAGTGATATTTGGAAGCTCATAGAAGGCTATGGTGAAAATGAAAATATCTTCCGTTAAAAACTGGAAAGAAGCATTCTGAGAAACTGCCGTGTGTTCTGTTAATACATCTCACCGAGTTACAGCTTTCCCCTCAAGAACCCTCTCGCTAAGACTGTTCTTGTGGAATTTGCAAAGTGATATTTGGAAGCCCTTAGAGGGCTATGGTTAAAAAGGAAATATCCACCGTTAAAAACTGGAAAGAAGATTGCTGAGAAACTGCTTTGTGTTCTGTTAATTCATCTCACAGAATTACAGCTTTTCCCTCAGAAGCCTTTCGCTAAGATTGTTCTTGTAGAACTTGCAAAGTGATATTTGGAAGCCCATATAGGGCTACGGTGAAAAAGGAAATATCCTCCGTTAAAAACTGCAAAGAAGCTTTCTGAGAAACTGCTTTATGTTCTGGTAATTCATCTCACAGAATTACAGTTTACCCTCCAGCAGCCGTTCACTGAGCCTGTTCTTGTGGAATTTGCAATGCGATATTGGAAGCCCATAGAGGGTTATGCCAAAAAAGGATATATCCTAAGATAAAACCGAAAAGAAGCTTTCTGAGAAAATGCATTGTGTCCTCTTAATTCATCTCACAGAGTTACAGCTTTCCCCTCAAGAAGCCATTCACTAAGACTGTTCCTGTGGAATTTGCAAGGTGATAGTTGAAAGCCCATACAGGGCTACGGAGAAAATGGAAATATGTTGCGTTAAATACTGGAAAGAATCTTTCTAGGAAACTGCTTTGTGTTCTCTTAATTCATCTCACAGAGTTACAGCTTTCCCCTCAAGAAGCCTTTCGCTAAGACTGTTCATGTGGAATTTGCAAAGTGATATTTGGAATCCCATAGAGGACTATGGTGAAAAAGGAAATATCCTAAGGTAAAAACTGAAAAGTAGGTTTCTGAGAAAATGTTTTGTGTTATGTTAATTCATCTTACAGAGTTACAGTTTTACCCTCAAGAAGCCTTTCTCTAAGACTGTTCTTCTGGAATTTGCAAAGTGATATTTGGAAGCCCATAGTGGGCTTTGCTGTAAAAGGAAATATCCTAAGATAAAAAACGAAAAGAAAGTTTCTGAGAAACCGCTTTGTGTTCTGTTAGTTCATCTCACAGAGTTACAGCTTTCCCATCGAGAATCCTTTCGCTAAGACTGTTCTTGTGGAATTTGCAAATATTTTTGGAAGCTCATAGAGGGCTATGCTGAAAAAGGAAATATCCTAAGATAAAAACTGAAAAGAAGCTTTCTGAGAACCTGCTTTGTGTTCTGTTAATTCATCTCAGGGAGTTACGGCTTTCCCTTCAAGAAGTCTTTCACAAAGACTGTTCTTGTGTAATTTGCAAAGTGATATTTGGAAGGCCACAGAGGGCTATGTTGAAAAAGGAAAAATAGTAAGATTAAATCCGAAAAGAAACTTTTTGAGAAACTGCTTTGTGTTCTGATAATTCATCTCAGAGAGTTACAGATTTCCACTCAAGAGGCCGTTCACTAAGACTGTTCTTCTCAAATTTGAAAGTGATATTTAGAATCCCATAGAGGGCTATGGTGAAAAAGGAATTATTTTCCGTTAAAAACTGGAAAGACGCTTTCTGAGAAACTGCTTTGTGTTCTGTTAATTCATCTGACAGAGTTACAACATTTCCCTCTAAAAGCCTTTCGCTAAGACTGTTCTTGTGGAATTTGCAAAGTGATATTTGGAAGCCCATAGTGGACTACGGTGAAAAAGGAAATGTCCTCAGATAAAAACTGGAAAGAAGCTTTCTGTGAAACTGCTTTGTGTTCTATTAATTCATCTCACTGTGTGACAGCTTTCCCCTCAAGAAGCCGTTCCCTAAGACTGTTCTTGTGTAATTTGCAACGTGATATTTGGAATCCCAGAGAGATATGGGGAAAACGGAAATATCTTCCGTTAAAAACTGGAAAGAAGCTTTCTGAGGAACTGCTTTGTGTTCTGTTAATTCATCTCACAGAGTTACAGCTTTCCCTGAAAAAATCCTTTCGCTAAGAGTGTTCTTGTGGAATTTGCAAAGTGATATTTGGAAGCCCGTACAAGGCTATGGTGAAAAAGGAAATATCTTCAGTTAAAAATTGGATAGAAGCTTTCTGAGAAATTGCTTTGTGTTCTCTTAATTCATCTCACAGAGTTACAGCTTTCCCCTCAAGAAGCCGTTCACTAGGACTATTCTTGTGAAATTTTCAAACTGATATTTGGAAACCCTTACAGAGATATGGTGAAAAAGGAAATATCTTCCGTTAAAAACTGGAAAGAAGCTTTCCGAGAAACTGCCGTGAGTTCTGTTCATACATCTCACCGAGTTACAGCTTTCCTCTCAAGAAACCTTTCTCTAAGGCTCTTCTTGTGGAATTTGCAAAGTGATATTTGGAAGCCCATAGTGGGCTATGGTGAAAAAGGAAAAATCTTCGGGTAAAAACTGGAAATAAGCTTTCTGAGAAACTGCTTTGTGTTCTGTTAATTCATCTCACAGAGTTACAACTTTCCCCTCAAGAAGCCGTTCACTAAGACTTTTCTTGTGGAATTTGCAAAGTGATATTTGGAGTCCCATTGAAGGCTATGGTGAAAAAGAAAACATCCTAAGATAAAAACTGAAATGAAGCTTTCTGTGAAACTGCATTGTGTTCTGTAAATTCATCTCACAGAGTTAGAGATTTCCCCTCAAGAAGTCGTTCACTAAGACTGTTCTTGTGAAACTTGCAAAATGATATTTGGAAGCCCATAGAGGGCTATTGTGAAAATGGAAATATCCTAAGATAAAAACCAAAAAGAAACTGTCTGAGAAACTGCTTTGTGTTGTGTTAGTTTATCTCACAGAGTTACAGCTTTCCCCTCAAGAAGTCGTTCACCAAGACTGTTCTTGTGAAATTTGCAAAGTGATATTTGGAAGCTCATAGAAGGCTATGGTGAAAATGAAAATATCTTCCGTTAAAAACTGGAAAGAAGCATTCTGAGAAACTGCCGTGTGTTCTGTTAATACATCTCACCGAGTTACAGCTTTCCCCTCAAGAACCCTCTCGCTAAGACTGTTCTTGTGGAATTTGCAAAGTGATATTTGGAAGCCCTTAGAGGGCTATGGTTAAAAAGGAAATATCCACCGTTAAAAACTGGAAAGAAGATTGCTGAGAAACTGCTTTGTGTTCTGTTAATTCATCTCACAGAATTACAGCTTTTCCCTCAGAAGCCTTTCACTAAGATTGTTCTTGTAGAACTTGCAAAGTGATATTTGGAAGCCCATATAGGGCTATGGTGAAAAAGGAAATATCCTCCGTTAAAAACTGCAAAGAAGCTTTCTGAGAAACTGCTTTATGTTCTGTTAATTCATCTCACAGAATTACAGTTTACCCTCCAGCAGCCGTTCACTGAGCCTGTTCTTGTGGAATTTGCAATGCGATATTGGAAGCCCATAGAGGGTTATGGTGAAAAAGGATATATCCTAAGATAAAAACCGAAAAGAAGCTTTCTGAGAAACTGCTTTATGTTCTGTTAATTCATCTCACAGAATTACAGTTTACCCTCCAGCAGCCGTTCACTGAGCCTGTTCTTGTGGAATTTGCAATGCGATATTGGAAGCCCATAGAGGGTTATGGCGAAAAAGGATATATCCTAAGATAAAAACCGAAAAGAAGCTTTCTGAGAAAATGCATTGTGTCCTCTTAATTCATCTCACAGAGTTACAGCTTTCCCCTCAAGAAGCCATTCACTAAGACTGTTCCTGTGGAATTTGCAAGGTGATAGTTGAAAGCCCATACAGGGCTACGGAGAAAATGGAAATATGTTGCGTTAAATACTGGAATCTTTCTAGGAAACTGCTTTGTGTTCTCTTAATTCATCTCACAGAGTTACAGCTTTCCCCTCAAGAAGCCTTTCGCTAAGACTGTTCATGTGGAATTTGCAAAGTGATATTTGGAATCCCATAGAGGACTATGGTGAAAAAGGAAATATCCTAAGGTAAAAACTGAAAAGTAGGTTTCTGAGAAAATGTTTTGTGTTATGTTAATTCATCTTACAGAGTTACAGTTTTACCCTCAAGAAGCCTTTCTCTAAGACTGCTCTTCTGGAATTTGCAAAGTGATATTTGGAAGCCCATAGTGGGCTTTGCTGTAAAAGGAAATATCCTAAGATAAAAAACGAAAAGAAGGTTTCTGAGAAACCGCTTTGTGTTCTGTTAGTTCATCTCACAGAGTTACAGCTTTCCCATCGAGAATCCTTTCGCTAAGACTGTTCTTGTGGAATTTGCAAATATTTTTGGAAGCTCATAGAGGGCTATGCTGAAAAAGGAAATATCCTAAGATAAAAACTGAAAAGAAGCTTTCTGAGAAACTGCTTTGTGTTCTGTTAATTCATCTCAGGGAGTTACGGCTTTCCCTTCAAGAAGTCTTTCACAAAGACTGTTCTTGTGTAATTTGCAAAGTGATATTTGGAAGGCCACAGAGGGCTATGTTGAAAAAGGAAAAATAGTAAGATTAAATCCGAAAAGAAACTTTTTGAGAAACTGCTTTGTGTTCTGATAATTCATCTCAGAGAGTTACAGATTTCCACCCAAGAGGCCGTTCACTAAGACTGTTCTTCTCAAATTTGAAAGTGATATTTAGAATCCCATAGAGGGCTATGGTGAAAAAGGAATTATTTTCCGTTAAAAACTGGAAAGACGCTTTCTGAGAAACTGCTTTGTGTTCTGTTAATTCATCTGACAGAGTTACAACATTTCCCTCTAAAAGCCTTTCGCTAAGACTGTTCTTGTGGAATTTGCAAAGTGATATTTGGAAGCCCATAGTGGACTACGGTGAAAAAGGAAATGTCCTCAGATAAAAACTGGAAAGAAGCTTTCTGTGAAACTGCTTTGTGTTCTATTAATTCATCTCACTGTGTGACAGCTTTCCCCTCAAGAAGCCGTTCCCTAAGACTGTTCTTGTGTAATTTGCAACGTGATATTTGGAATCCCAGAGAGATATGGGGAAAACGGAAATATCTTCCGTTAAAAACTGGAAAGAAGCTTTCTGAGGAACTGCTTTGTGTTCTGTTAATTCATCTCACAGAGTTACAGCTTTCCCTGAAAAAATCCTTTCGCTAAGAGTGTTCTTGTGGAATTTGCAAAGTGATATTTGGAAGCCCGTACAAGGCTATGGTGAAAAAGGAAATATCTTCAGTTAAAAATTGGATAGAAGCTTTCTGAGAAATTGCTTTGTGTTCTCTTAATTCATCTCACAGAGTTACAGCTTTCCCCTCAAGAAGCCGTTCACTAGGACTATTCTTGTGAAATTTTCAAACTGATATTTGGAAACCCTTACAGAGATATGGTGAAAAAGGAAATATCTTCCGTTAAAAACTGGAAAGAAGCTTTCCGAGAAACTGCCGTGAGTTCTGTTCATACATCTCACCGAGTTACAGCTTTCCTCTCAAGAAACCTTTCTCTAAGGCTCTTCTTGTGGAATTTGCAAAGTGATATTTGGAAGCCCATAGTGGGCTATGGTGAAAAAGGAAAAATCTTCGGGTAAAAACTGGAAATAAGCTTTCTGAGAAACTGCTTTGTGTTCTGTTAATTCATCTCACAGAGTTACAACTTTCCCCTCAAGAAGCCGTTCACTAAGACTTTTCTTGTGGAATTTGCAAAGTGATATTTGGAGTCCCATTGAAGGCTATGGTGAAAAAGAAAACATCCTAAGATAAAAACTGAAATGAAGCTTTCTGTGAAACTGCATTGTGTTCTGTAAATTCATCTCACAGAGTTAGAGATTTCCCCTCAAGAAGTCGTTCACTAAGACTGTTCTTGTGAAACTTGCAAAATGATATTTGGAAGCCCATAGAGGGCTATTGTGAAAATGGAAATATCCTAAGATAAAAACCGAAAAGAAACTGTCTGAGAAACTGCTTTGTGTTGTGTTAGTTTATCTCACAGAGTTACAGCTTTCCCCTCAAGAAGTCGTTCACCAAGACTGTTCTTGTGAAATTTGCAAAGTGATATTTGGAAGCTCATAGAAGGCTATGGTGAAAATGAAAATATCTTCCGTTAAAAACTGGAAAGAAGCATTCTGAGAAACTGCCGTGTGTTCTGTTAATACATCTCACCGAGTTACAGCTTTCCCCTCAAGAACCCTCTCGCTAAGACTGTTCTTGTGGAATTTGCAAAGTGATATTTGGAAGCCCTTAGAGGGCTATGGTTAAAAAGGAAATATCCACCGTTAAAAACTGGAAAGAAGATTGCTGAGAAACTGCTTTGTGTTCTGTTAATTCATCTCACAGAATTACAGCTTTTCCCTCAGAAGCCTTTCGCTAAGATTGTTCTTGTAGAACTTGCAAAGTGATATTTGGAAGCCCATATAGGGCTATGGTGAAAAAGGAAATATCCTCCGTTAAAAAATGCAAAGAAGCTTTCTGAGAAACTGCTTTATGTTCTGTTAATTCATCTCACAGAATTACAGTTTACCCTCCAGCAGCCGTTCACTGAGCCTGTTCTTGTGGAATTTGCAATGCGATATTGGAAGCCCATAGAGGGTTATGGTGAAAAAGGATATATCCTAAGATAAAAACCGAAAAGAAGCTTTCTGAGAAACTGCTTTATGTTCTGTTAATTCATCTCACAGAATTACAGTTTACCCTCCAGCAGCCGTTCACTGAGCCTGTTCTTGTGGAATTTGCAATGCGATATTGGAAGCCCATAGAGGGTTATGGCGAAAAAGGATATATCCTAAGATAAAAACCGAAAAGAAGCTTTCTGAGAAAATGCATTGTGTCCTCTTAATTCATCTCACAGAGTTACAGCTTTCCCCTCAAGAAGCCATTCACTAAGACTGTTCCTGTGGAATTTGCAAGGTGATAGTTGAAAGCCCATACAGGGCTACGGAGAAAATGGAAATATGTTGCGTTAAATACTGGAATCTTTCTAGGAAACTGCTTTGTGTTCTCTTAATTCATCTCACAGAGTTACAGCTTTCCCCTCAAGAAGCCTTTCGCTAAGACTGTTCATGTGGAATTTGCAAAGTGATATTTGGAATCCCATAGAGGACTATGGTGAAAAAGGAAATATCCTAAGGTAAAAACTGAAAAGTAGGTTTCTGAGAAAATGTTTTGTGTTATGTTAATTCATCTTACAGAGTTACAGTTTTACCCTCAAGAAGCCTTTCTCTAAGACTGCTCTTCTGGAATTTGCAAAGTGATATTTGGAAGCCCATAGTGGGCTTTGCTGTAAAAGGAAATATCCTAAGATAAAAAACGAAAAGAAGGTTTCTGAGAAACCGCTTTGTGTTCTGTTAGTTCATCTCACAGAGTTACAGCTTTCCCATCGAGAATCCTTTCGCTAAGACTGTTCTTGTGGAATTTGCAAATATTTTTGGAAGCTCATAGAGGGCTATGCTGAAAAAGGAAATATCCTAAGATAAAAACTGAAAAGAAGCTTTCTGAGAAACTGCTTTGTGTTCTGTTAATTCATCTCAGGGAGTTACGGCTTTCCCTTCAAGAAGTCTTTCACAAAGACTGTTCTTGTGTAATTTGCAAAGTGATATTTGGAAGGCCACAGAGGGCTATGTTGAAAAAGGAAAAATAGTAAGATTAAATCCGAAAAGAAACTTTTTGAGAAACTGCTTTGTGTTCTGATAATTCATCTCAGAGAGTTACAGATTTCCACCCAAGAGGCCGTTCACTAAGACTGTTCTTCTCAAATTTGAAAGTGATATTTAGAATCCCATAGAGGGCTATGGTGAAAAAGGAATTATTTTCCGTTAAAAACTGGAAAGACGCTTTCTGAGAAACTGCTTTGTGTTCTGTTAATTCATCTGACAGAGTTACAACATTTCCCTCTAAAAGCCTTTCGCTAAGACTGTTCTTGTGGAATTTGCAAAGTGATATTTGGAAGCCCATAGTGGACTACGGTGAAGAAGGAAATGTCCTCAGATAAAAACTGGAAAGAAGCTTTCTGTGAAACTGCTTTGTGTTCTATTAATTCATCTCACTGTGTGACAGCTTTCCCCTCAAGAAGCCGTTCCCTAAGACTGTTCTTGTGTAATTTGCAACGTGATATTTGGAATCCCAGAGAGATATGGGGAAAACGGAAATATCTTCCGTTAAAAACTGGAAAGAAGCTTTCTGAGGAACTGCTTTGTGTTCTGTTAATTCATCTCACAGAGTTACAGCTTTCCCTGAAAAAATCCTTTCGCTAAGAGTGTTCTTGTGGAATTTGCAAAGTGATATTTGGAAGCCCGTACAAGGCTATGGTGAAAAAGGAAATATCTTCAGTTAAAAATTGGATAGAAGCTTTCTGAGAAATTGCTTTGTGTTCTCTTAATTCATCTCACAGAGTTACAGCTTTCCCCTCAAGAAGCCGTTCACTAGGACTATTCTTGTGAAATTTTCAAACTGATATTTGGAAACCCTTACAGAGATATGGTGAAAAAGGAAATATCTTCCGTTAAAAACTGGAAAGAAGCTTTCCGAGAAACTGCCGTGAGTTCTGTTCATACATCTCACCGAGTTACAGCTTTCCTCTCAAGAAACCTTTCTCTAAGGCTGTTCTTGTGGAATTTGCAAAGTGATATTTGGAAGCCCATAGTGGGCTATGGTGAAAAAGGAAAAATCTTCGGGTAAAAACTGGAAATAAGCTTTCTGAGAAACTGCTTTGTGTTCTGTTAATTCATCTCACAGAGTTACAACTTTCCCCTCAAGAAGCCGTTCACTAAGACTTTTCTTGTGGAATTTGCAAAGTGATATTTGGAGTCCCATTGAAGGCTATGGTGAAAAAGAAAACATCCTAAGATAAAAACTGAAATGAAGCTTTCTGTGAAACTGCATTGTGTTCTGTAAATTCATCTCACAGAGTTAGAGATTTCCCCTCAAGAAGTCGTTCACTAAGACTGTTCTTGTGAAACTTGCAAAATGATATTTGGAAGCCCATAGAGGGCTATTGTGAAAATGGAAATATCCTAAGATAAAAACCGAAAAGAAACTGTCTGAGAAACTGCTTTGTGTTGTGTTAGTTTATCTCACAGAGTTACAGCTTTCCCCTCAAGAAGTCGTTCACCAAGACTGTTCTTGTGAAATTTGCAAAGTGATATTTGGAAGCTCATAGAAGGCTATGGTGAAAATGAAAATATCTTCCGTTAAAAACTGGAAAGAAGCATTCTGAGAAACTGCCGTGTGTTCTGTTAATACATCTCACCGAGTTACAGCTTTCCCCTCAAGAACCCTCTCGCTAAGACTGTTCTTGTGGAATTTGCAAAGTGATATTTGGAAGCCCTTAGAGGGCTATGGTTAAAAAGGAAATATCCACCGTTAAAAACTGGAAAGAAGATTGCTGAGAAACTGCTTTGTGTTCTGTTAATTCATCTCACAGAATTACAGCTTTTCCCTCAGAAGCCTTTCGCTAAGATTGTTCTTGTAGAACTTGCAAAGTGATATTTGGAAGCCCATATAGGGCTATGGTGAAAAAGGAAATATCCTCCGTTAAAAAATGCAAAGAAGCTTTCTGAGAAACTGCTTTATGTTCTGTTAATTCATCTCACAGAATTACAGTTTACCCTCCAGCAGCCGTTCACTGAGCCTGTTCTTGTGGAATTTGCAATGCGATATTGGAAGCCCATAGAGGGTTATGGTGAAAAAGGATATATCCTAAGATAAAAACCGAAAAGAAGCTTTCTGAGAAACTGCTTTATGTTCTGTTAATTCATCTCACAGAATTACAGTTTACCCTCCAGCAGCCGTTCACTGAGCCTGTTCTTGTGGAATTTGCAATGCGATATTGGAAGCCCATAGAGGGTTATGGCGAAAAAGGATATATCCTAAGATAAAAACCGAAAAGAAGCTTTCTGAGAAAATGCATTGTGTCCTCTTAATTCATCTCACAGAGTTACAGCTTTCCCCTCAAGAAGCCATTCACTAAGACTGTTCCTGTGGAATTTGCAAGGTGATAGTTGAAAGCCCATACAGGGCTACGGAGAAAATGGAAATATGTTGCGTTAAATACTGGAATCTTTCTAGGAAACTGCTTTGTGTTCTCTTAATTCATCTCACAGAGTTACAGCTTTCCCCTCAAGAAGCCTTTCGCTAAGACTGTTCATGTGGAATTTGCAAAGTGATATTTGGAATCCCATAGAGGACTATGGTGAAAAAGGAAATATCCTAAGGTAAAAACTGAAAAGTAGGTTTCTGAGAAAATGTTTTGTGTTATGTTAATTCATCTTACAGAGTTACAGTTTTACCCTCAAGAAGCCTTTCTCTAAGACTGCTCTTCTGGAATTTGCAAAGTGATATTTGGAAGCCCATAGTGGGCTTTGCTGTAAAAGGAAATATCCTAAGATAAAAAACGAAAAGAAGGTTTCTGAGAAACCGCTTTGTGTTCTGTTAGTTCATCTCACAGAGTTACAGCTTTCCCATCGAGAATCCTTTCGCTAAGACTGTTCTTGTGGAATTTGCAAATATTTTTGGAAGCTCATAGAGGGCTATGCTGAAAAAGGAAATATCCTAAGATAAAAACTGAAAAGAAGCTTTCTGAGAAACTGCTTTGTGTTCTGTTAATTCATCTCAGGGAGTTACGGCTTTCCCTTCAAGAAGTCTTTCACAAAGACTGTTCTTGTGTAATTTGCAAAGTGATATTTGGAAGGCCACAGAGGGCTATGTTGAAAAAGGAAAAATAGTAAGATTAAATCCGAAAAGAAACTTTTTGAGAAACTGCTTTGTGTTCTGATAATTCATCTCAGAGAGTTACAGATTTCCACTCAAGAGGCCGTTCACTAAGACTGTTCTTCTCAAATTTGAAAGTGATATTTAGAATCCCATAGAGGGCTATGGTGAAAAAGGAATTATTTTCCGTTAAAAACTGGAAAGACGCTTTCTGAGAAACTGCTTTGTGTTCTGTTAATTCATCTGACAGAGTTACAACATTTCCCTCTAAAAGCCTTTCGCTAAGACTGTTCTTGTGGAATTTGCAAAGTGATATTTGGAAGCCCATAGTGGACTACGGTGAAAAAGGAAATGTCCTCAGATAAAAACTGGAAAGAAGCTTTCTGTGAAACTGCTTTGTGTTCTATTAATTCATCTCACTGTGTGACAGCTTTCCCCTCAAGAAGCCGTTCCCTAAGACTGTTCTTGTGTAATTTGCAACGTGATATTTGGAATCCCAGAGAGATATGGGGAAAACGGAAATATCTTCCGTTAAAAACTGGAAAGAAGCTTTCTGAGGAACTGCTTTGTGTTCTGTTAATTCATCTCACAGAGTTACAGCTTTCCCTGAAAAAATCCTTTCGCTAAGAGTGTTCTTGTGGAATTTGCAAAGTGATATTTGGAAGCCCGTACAAGGCTATGGTGAAAAAGGAAATATCTTCAGTTAAAAATTGGATAGAAGCTTTCTGAGAAATTGCTTTGTGTTCTCTTAATTCATCTCACAGAGTTACAGCTTTCCCCTCAAGAAGCCGTTCACTAGGACTATTCTTGTGAAATTTTCAAACTGATATTTGGAAACCCTTACAGAGATATGGTGAAAAAGGAAATATCTTCCGTTAAAAACTGGAAAGAAGCTTTCCGAGAAACTGCCGTGAGTTCTGTTCATACATCTCACCGAGTTACAGCTTTCCTCTCAAGAAACCTTTCTCTAAGGCTGTTCTTGTGGAATTTGCAAAGTGATATTTGGAAGCCCATAGTGGGCTATGGTGAAAAAGGAAAAATCTTCGGGTAAAAACTGGAAATAAGCTTTCTGAGAAACTGCTTTGTGTTCTGTTAATTCATCTCACAGAGTTACAACTTTCCCCTCAAGAAGCCGTTCACTAAGACTTTTCTTGTGGAATTTGCAAAGTGATATTTGGAGTCCCATTGAAGGCTATGGTGAAAAAGAAAACATCCTAAGATAAAAACTGAAATGAAGCTTTCTGTGAAACTGCATTGTGTTCTGTAAATTCACCTCACAGAGTTAGAGATTTCCCCTCAAGAAGTCGTTCACTAAGACTGTTCTTGTGAAACTTGCAAAATGATATTTGGAAGCCCATAGAGGGCTATTGTGAAAATGGAAATATCCTAAGATAAAAACCGAAAAGAAACTGTCTGAGAAACTGCTTTGTGTTGTGTTAGTTTATCTCACAGAGTTACAGCTTTCCCCTCAAGAAGTCGTTCACCAAGACTGTTCTTGTGAAATTTGCAAAGTGATATTTGGAAGCCCATATAGGGCTATGGTGAAAAAGGAAATATCCTCCGTTAAAAAATGCAAAGAAGCTTTCTGAGAAACTGCTTTATGTTCTGTTAATTCATCTCACAGAATTACAGTTTACCCTCCAGCAGCCGTTCACTGAGCCTGTTCTTGTGGAATTTGCAATGCGATATTGGAAGCCCATAGAGGGTTATGGTGAAAAAGGATATATCCTAAGATAAAAACCGAAAAGAAGCTTTCTGAGAAACTGCTTTATGTTCTGTTAATTCATCTCACAGAATTACAGTTTACCCTCCAGCAGCCGTTCACTGAGCCTGTTCTTGTGGAATTTGCAATGCAATATTCGAAGCCCATAGAGGGTTATGGCGAAAAAGGATATATCCTAAGATAAAAACCGAAAAGAAGCTTTCTGAGAAAATGCATTGTGTCCTCTTAATTCATCTCACAGAGTTACAGCTTTCCCCTCAAGAAGCCATTCACTAAGACTGTTCCTGTGGAATTTGCAAGGTGATAGTTGAAAGCCCATACAGGGCTACGGAGAAAATGGAAATATGTTGCGTTAAATACTGGAATCTTTCTAGGAAACTGCTTTGTGTTCTCTTAATTCATCTCACAGAGTTACAGCTTTCCCCTCAAGAAGCCTTTCGCTAAGACTGTTCATGTGGAATTTGCAAAGTGATATTTGGAATCCCATAGAGGACTATGGTGAAAAAGGAAATATCCTAAGGTAAAAACTGAAAAGTAGGTTTCTGAGAAAATGTTTTGTGTTATGTTAATTCATCTTACAGAGTTACAGTTTTACCCTCAAGAAGCCTTTCTCTAAGACTGCTCTTCTGGAATTTGCAAAGTGATATTTGGAAGCCCATAGTGGGCTTTGCTGTAAAAGGAAATATCCTAAGATAAAAAACGAAAAGAAGGTTTCTGAGAAACCGCTTTGTGTTCTGTTAGTTCATCTCACAGAGTTACAGCTTTCCCATCGAGAATCCTTTCGCTAAGACTGTTCTTGTGGAATTTGCAAATATTTTTGGAAGCTCATAGAGGGCTATGCTGAAAAAGGAAATATCCTAAGATAAAAACTGAAAAGAAGCTTTCTGAGAAACTGCTTTGTGTTCTGTTAATTCATCTCAGGGAGTTACGGCTTTCCCTTCAAGAAGTCTTTCACAAAGACTGTTCTTGTGTAATTTGCAAAGTGATATTTGGAAGGCCACAGAGGGCTATGTTGAAAAAGGAAAAATAGTAAGATTAAATCCGAAAAGAAACTTTTTGAGAAACTGCTTTGTGTTCTGATAATTCATCTCAGAGAGTTACAGATTTCCACTCAAGAGGCCGTTCACTAAGACTGTTCTTCTCAAATTTGAAAGTGATATTTAGAATCCCATAGAGGGCTATGGTGAAAAAGGAATTATTTTCCGTTAAAAACTGGAAAGACGCTTTCTGAGAAACTGCTTTGTGTTCTGTTAATTCATCTGACAGAGTTACAACATTTCCCTCTAAAAGCCTTTCGCTAAGACTGTTCTTGTGGAATTTGCAAAGTGATATTTGGAAGCCCATAGTGGACTACGGTGAAAAAGGAAATGTCCTCAGATAAAAACTGGAAAGAAGCTTTCTGTGAAACTGCTTTGTGTTCTATTAATTCATCTCACTGTGTGACAGCTTTCCCCTCAAGAAGCCGTTCCCTAAGACTGTTCTTGTGTAATTTGCAACGTGATATTTGGAATCCCAGAGAGATATGGGGAAAACGGAAATATCTTCCGTTAAAAACTGGAAAGAAGCTTTCTGAGGAACTGCTTTGTGTTCTGTTAATTCATCTCACAGAGTTACAGCTTTCCCTGAAAAAATCCTTTCGCTAAGAGTGTTCTTGTGGAATTTGCAAAGTGATATTTGGAAGCCCGTACAAGGCTATGGTGAAAAAGGAAATATCTTCAGTTAAAAATTGGATAGAAGCTTTCTGAGAAATTGCTTTGTGTTCTCTTAATTCATCTCACAGAGTTACAGCTTTCCCCTCAAGAAGCCGTTCACTAGGACTATTCTTGTGAAATTTTCAAACTGATATTTGGAAACCCTTACAGAGATATGGTGAAAAAGGAAATATCTTCCGTTAAAAACTGGAAAGAAGCTTTCCGAGAAACTGCCGTGAGTTCTGTTCATACATCTCACCGAGTTACAGCTTTCCTCTCAAGAAACCTTTCTCTAAGGCTGTTCTTGTGGAATTTGCAAAGTGATATTTGGAAGCCCATAGTGGGCTATGGTGAAAAAGGAAAAATCTTCGGGTAAAAACTGGAAATAAGCTTTCTGAGAAACTGCTTTGTGTTCTGTTAATTCATCTCACAGAGTTACAACTTTCCCCTCAAGAAGCCGTTCACTAAGACTTTTCTTGTGGAATTTGCAAAGTGATATTTGGAGTCCCATTGAAGGCTATGGTGAAAAAGAAAACATCCTAAGATAAAAACTGAAATGAAGCTTTCTGTGAAACTGCATTGTGTTCTGTAAATTCACCTCACAGAGTTAGAGATTTCCCCTCAAGAAGTCGTTCACTAAGACTGTTCTTGTGAAACTTGCAAAATGATATTTGGAAGCCCATAGAGGGCTATTGTGAAAATGGAAATATCCTAAGATAAAAACCGAAAAGAAACTGTCTGAGAAACTGCTTTGTGTTGTGTTAGTTTATCTCACAGAGTTACAGCTTTCCCCTCAAGAAGTCGTTCACCAAGACTGTTCTTGTGAAATTTGCAAAGTGATATTTGGAAGCCCATATAGGGCTATGGTGAAAAAGGAAATATCCTCCGTTAAAAAATGCAAAGAAGCTTTCTGAGAAACTGCTTTATGTTCTGTTAATTCATCTCACAGAATTACAGTTTACCCTCCAGCAGCCGTTCACTGAGCCTGTTCTTGTGGAATTTGCAATGCGATATTGGAAGCCCATAGAGGGTTATGGTGAAAAAGGATATATCCTAAGATAAAAACCGAAAAGAAGCTTTCTGAGAAACTGCTTTATGTTCTGTTAATTCATCTCACAGAATTACAGTTTACCCTCCAGCAGCCGTTCACTGAGCCTGTTCTTGTGGAATTTGCAATGCAATATTCGAAGCCCATAGAGGGTTATGGCGAAAAAGGATATATCCTAAGATAAAAACCGAAAAGAAGCTTTCTGAGAAAATGCATTGTGTCCTCTTAATTCATCTCACAGAGTTACAGCTTTCCCCTCAAGAAGCCATTCACTAAGACTGTTCCTGTGGAATTTGCAAGGTGATAGTTGAAAGCCCATACAGGGCTACGGAGAAAATGGAAATATGTTGCGTTAAATACTGGAATCTTTCTAGGAAACTGCTTTGTGTTCTCTTAATTCATCTCACAGAGTTACAGCTTTCCCCTCAAGAAGCCTTTCGCTAAGACTGTTCATGTGGAATTTGCAAAGTGATATTTGGAATCCCATAGAGGACTATGGTGAAAAAGGAAATATCCTAAGGTAAAAACTGAAAAGTAGGTTTCTGAGAAAATGTTTTGTGTTATGTTAATTCATCTTACAGAGTTACAGTTTTACCCTCAAGAAGCCTTTCTCTAAGACTGCTCTTCTGGAATTTGCAAAGTGATATTTGGAAGCCCATAGTGGGCTTTGCTGTAAAAGGAAATATCCTAAGATAAAAAACGAAAAGAAGGTTTCTGAGAAACCGCTTTGTGTTCTGTTAGTTCATCTCACAGAGTTACAGCTTTCCCATCGAGAATCCTTTCGCTAAGACTGTTCTTGTGGAATTTGCAAATATTTTTGGAAGCTCATAGAGGGCTATGCTGAAAAAGGAAATATCCTAAGATAAAAACTGAAAAGAAGCTTTCTGAGAAACTGCTTTGTGTTCTGTTAATTCATCTCAGGGAGTTACGGCTTTCCCTTCAAGAAGTCTTTCACAAAGACTGTTCTTGTGTAATTTGCAAAGTGATATTTGGAAGGCCACAGAGGGCTATGTTGAAAAAGGAAAAATAGTAAGATTAAATCCGAAAAGAAACTTTTTGAGAAACTGCTTTGTGTTCTGATAATTCATCTCAGAGAGTTACAGATTTCCACTCAAGAGGCCGTTCACTAAGACTGTTCTTCTCAAATTTGAAAGTGATATTTAGAATCCCATAGAGGGCTATGGTGAAAAAGGAATTATTTTCCGTTAAAAACTGGAAAGACGCTTTCTGAGAAACTGCTTTGTGTTCTGTTAATTCATCTGACAGAGTTACAACATTTCCCTCTAAAAGCCTTTTGCTAAGACTGTTCTTGTGGAATTTGCAAAGTGATATTTGGAAGCCCATAGTGGACTACGGTGAAAAAGGAAATGTCCTCAGATAAAAACTGGAAAGAAGCTTTCTGTGAAACTGCTTTGTGTTCTATTAATTCATCTCACTGTGTGACAGCTTTCCCCTCAAGAAGCCGTTCCCTAAGACTGTTCTTGTGTAATTTGCAACGTGATATTTGGAATCCCAGAGAGATATGGGGAAAACGGAAATATCTTCCGTTAAAAACTGGAAAGAAGCTTTCTGAGGAACTGCTTTGTGTTCTGTTAATTCATCTCACAGAGTTACAGCTTTCCCTGAAAAAATCCTTTCGCTAAGAGTGTTCTTGTGGAATTTGCAAAGTGATATTTGGAAGCCCGTACAAGGCTATGGTGAAAAAGGAAATATCTTCAGTTAAAAATTGGATAGAAGCTTTCTGAGAAATTGCTTTGTGTTCTCTTAATTCATCTCACAGAGTTACAGCTTTCCCCTCAAGAAGCCGTTCACTAGGACTATTCTTGTGAAATTTTCAAACTGATATTTGGAAACCCTTACAGAGATATGGTGAAAAAGGAAATATCTTCCGTTAAAAACTGGAAAGAAGCTTTCCGAGAAACTGCCGTGAGTTCTGTTCATACATCTCACCGAGTTACAGCTTTCCTCTCAAGAAACCTTTCTCTAAGGCTGTTCTTGTGGAATTTGCAAAGTGATATTTGGAAGCCCATAGTGGGCTATGGTGAAAAAGGAAAAATCTTCGGGTAAAAACTGGAAATAAGCTTTCTGAGAAACTGCTTTGTGTTCTGTTAATTCATCTCACAGAGTTACAACTTTCCCCTCAAGAAGCCGTTCACTAAGACTTTTCTTGTGGAATTTGCAAAGTGATATTTGGAGTCCCATTGAAGGCTATGGTGAAAAAGAAAACATCCTAAGATAAAAACTGAAATGAAGCTTTCTGTGAAACTGCATTGTGTTCTGTAAATTCATCTCACAGAGTTAGAGATTTCCCCTCAAGAAGTCGTTCACTAAGACTGTTCTTGTGAAACTTGCAAAATGATATTTGGAAGCCCATAGAGGGCTATTGTGAAAATGGAAATATCCTAAGATAAAAACCGAAAAGAAACTGTCTGAGAAACTGCTTTGTGTTGTGTTAGTTTATCTCACAGAGTTACAGCTTTCCCCTCAAGAAGTCGTTCACCAAGACTGTTCTTGTGAAATTTGCAAAGTGATATTTGGAAGCTCATAGAAGGCTATGGTGAAAATGAAAATATCTTCCGTTAAAAACTGGAAAGAAGCATTCTGAGAAACTGCCGTGTGTTCTGTTAATACATCTCACCGAGTTACAGCTTTCCCCTCAAGAACCCTCTCGCTAAGACTGTTCTTGTGGAATTTGCAAAGTGATATTTGGAAGCCCTTAGAGGGCTATGGTTAAAAAGGAAATATCCACCGTTAAAAACTGGAAAGAAGATTGCTGAGAAACTGCTTTGTGTTCTGTTAATTCATCTCACAGAATTACAGCTTTTCCCTCAGAAGCCTTTCGCTAAGATTGTTCTTGTAGAACTTGCAAAGTGATATTTGGAAGCCCATATAGGGCTATGGTGAAAAAGGAAATATCCTCCGTTAAAAAATGCAAAGAAGCTTTCTGAGAAACTGCTTTATGTTCTGTTAATTCATCTCACAGAATTACAGTTTACCCTCCAGCAGCCGTTCACTGAGCCTGTTCTTGTGGAATTTGCAATGCGATATTGGAAGCCCATAGAGGGTTATGGTGAAAAAGGATATATCCTAAGATAAAAACCGAAAAGAAGCTTTCTGAGAAACTGCTTTATGTTCTGTTAATTCATCTCACAGAATTACAGTTTACCCTCCAGCAGCCGTTCACTGAGCCTGTTCTTGTGGAATTTGCAATGCGATATTGGAAGCCCATAGAGGGTTATGGCGAAAAAGGATATAT